>NC_041385.1:793925755-793926835 GCF_002162155.2 Triticum dicoccoides | reverse complement strand
GGGCGGCGCGGACGGGCTGGGCGGGGCGCACGGGCGGCGACGGCGCGGGGCGGGGTTGGGCGGCCGGGGCGGCGCGGGGCGGCGACGGTGTCGGGGCATGGCGGGGCGTGGTGGCGACAGCATCGGGGCGGGGCGGCGACGGCGAGGTAGCGGCAGGGAGGCGCGCGGCGACGGGAGTGGAGCAGGAGAGATCGAAGTCGCGCTAAGTGCTGTATATATAGCAAAGGCTTTGGTCCCGGTTCGTGGCACCAACCGGGACCAATGCCCCCTTAGTCCCGGTTGGTGCCACCAACCGGGACCAAAGGCCTCTTTTCAGCAGCCCAAAGGGCGGGAAACGAAGACCTTTGGTCCCGGTTGGTGGCTCCAACCGGGACTAAAGAGCGGCATTCGTCCCGGTTGGTTCAACTAACCGGGACCAAAGAGTGGCATTGGTACCGGTTGATGCCACCAACCGGTACCAATGGACCCGTCTAACTACTTTTTTATTTTCTGCAGCTGTTTTTTTGTTAATTTTTCCTGCAGCTGTTTTTTTAGTCCCACCTCGCCAAGCGAGAGGCACTCACAGCTGTTTATAAGCCCTGAGTGCAGAGACGATGACGAAGAGGCTCAATGCTCCTGCACGTTGGTTAGCTTCAAGCCTTGAGGAATACGGTAGACTGCACAGAGCTATGTGCAGTGCAGTTGACACTATTCCGAAAGGCTTGAAGCAAATTAACAAGCATTGCACCTCTTTTTTATTTTTAATGACTTATTACAACTCAGAAATAAAAAGAAAAAAAATAAATATAGCAGAAAAGAAAAAAAAAACTATATAGAAAACTACTCCGAAATGAACAGAAGCAAAAAATAGTTGTGATTAACTGTACTAAAAAAGGAGCATAGATGCTTATTTTTAATGACTTATTACAACTCAGAAATAAAAAGAAGAAAAAATAGTTGTGATTAACTTTACTAAAATATGAGCATAGATGCTTATTTTTAATGACTTATTACAATTCAAAAATAAATAGAAGAAAAAATAGTTTGATTAACTTTACTAAAAAATGAGCATAGATGCTTATTTTTAATGACTTATTACAA
>NC_041385.1:793907555-793925343 GCF_002162155.2 Triticum dicoccoides | reverse complement strand
TGATTAACTGTACTAAAAAAGGAGCATAGATGCTTATTTTTAATGACTTATTACAACTCAGAAATAAAAAGAAGAAAAAATAGTTGTGATTAACTTTACTAAAATATGAGCATAGATGCTTATTTTTAATGACTTATTACAATTCAAAAATAAATAGAAGAAAAAATAGTTATGATTAACTTTACTAAAAAATGAGCATAGATGCTTATTTTTAATGACTTATTACAACTCAGAAATAAAAAGAATAAAATAAATATAGCAGAAAAGAAAAAAAACTATATAAAAAACTACTCAGAAATGAGCATAGATGCGCTTATAGAGGAAATTCAACTTAAATTCATAACAAATTTCAAGAGAAATTCGTATGAATTTAGGCTAAATTCCCTATATAAGGGCATCTATTTTCATTTTCAGAGGAGCTCAATAAGGCAGAGAGGGAGGGGCTTATAAACCGGTCTGATTCCCCTTCGGTTGGCGAGGTGGGTCTAAACTCTGGCCGCAACGAGGACCAACCCTTTAGTCCCGGTTGGTGGAATGGACCGGGACTAATGGCCGTCCTTTGGTCCCGGTTGAGGCCACCAACCGGGACCAATGGTGGTGGGCCAGGAGCGAGGTCCATTGGTCCCGGTTCGTCCCACCAACCGGGACCAATAGGTCTAGACAAACAGGGACCAATGGCCCACGTGGTCCGGCCGGCCCCTGGGGCTCACGATCCGGGTCCAATGCCCCCATTGGTCTCGGTTCTGGATTGAACCGGGACTAATGGGCTAGACCGGCCTGGACCATTGGCCTCTTTTCTACTAGTGAGTCTAAAGCCCCTTGGATTATATAGACATCGGGGGTACCTATAGTTGCACGTAGGTCAGTTACATCAAGGGATGAACATACCGAGGATAGCATCCTGCCTTGGGGTAGGCGCAAAGTCTTTAGAAGAGTCCACCTTGAGTATGCCGAGGGCCCTGTCAAGCATGGCCCACTGTTTGGTTGTTTTAGGGTCCTCGTCCCAGCCCATAGTTGGGACCCGATGTAGTTAGCACCCCCCATGTAGGACACCATCACCTGAGATCCCATTTGAAAGCACACAGGAAGTGCCAAAACCAAAAATTATTTTCATTCAACCAATCCATCTCTGCCAAAATTATCTAGCTTCTAAAATGTTTAAAATGAGTTGATGTTCAATTAGGTCCGGAATTTCCTCAAAATCCAATTTAAGAATGATGATCTTCTGTTTAGACTGATGACTCATGCATATGTAAGTATTCAAGTGCCCATACTAAGCAATCTTGTATGGATCTTGTTTTTAAGAAACCATACTAGTTGATGCACACCAACTTGAGAATGAATTTTCGAGACTATGTTAGCCAAGAGTTTGATGTTTATTTTTATAGTGCATTTGAGACGGGATATTGACATTACCTTAAAATAAATCATCTATAAGATTATAAAAATCCTCAGAAATGATGTTCCAATAGGCCTTGATCAATGCACCATCAAATCCATCTAGTCCAGATGGAAGGAGGTTGCAACTACCTCATTTATCTCTTCCCTAGAAAAAGGAACTTCCAAATTGTGCAAACCAATCACACCTATCCAAGAAAGCATCAAGATCAAAGGCCTCATAAATAGGAGAAATATTGCTAGGTCTTTTCTTAAGTGCCCTCTAAAGAATGATAGTCTTTGCTTGATGCTTATTGACATCCTGCCCTAGCTCATCCAAGATTGTTGCAATGTGGTTTGCTCTGTATTTTACGGTTGCTTTGGATTACAAGAATTTATTATTTTTATCTCCAAATTTCACCCGTACAATAGCAGCCCTCTGCTTCCAGTATGTCCTTTGATAGGAAAGTAGTTTGAAGCCAAACCTACCTCCTCTAGTAGCGAAATGTATGGTATTAAATGGATTAGTTGCAAGGAAGTTATGCTTTTGGATAACCCCCATCACATCCTATATATTCATCATCATTGGTGAAGTACTCCAAATACTAATCTTAAAGAAGAAAAATCATCTACTCGTCTAGGCCATCCTATTTGGCTTGACCTAATAGGCATTGTCCTTTAGTATGCCCTGGTGCAACAATCAAGGACACAATTTTCATATGGTACATGAGGCTACACGAGTGAGCATGCCCAACCAGCTTGGCAAACGAGTGTGAGCATAGTCACCGGGGTGTGCAGGGGACAATGAACCAAAGTGCACACACATCTATAGCCAAATATCTTTGGAAAAAGGGAAATTAAGGCTCGGTGTTTCTTACTAGCAGTAACCTCGGTAGGGTGTCGCGCGTAACCAGAAGTACCGAAGGGGATTGATATGAGGCTACACTAGTGAGCATCTCGAATTAGGGATACAAATTGCATATGTTATATGAGGCTATACGAGTGAGCATGTGCCACTAGCTTGGCAAACGAGTCTTAGTGCAGTCGTCTGGGTGAGCAGGGGAAATGAACCAAAGCACACACGCATTTATAGTCAAATCTATTTGGAGAAAGGATTATTAAGGCTCAGGTACCATGTTGATTTCAAGATTCGACCAGAAAAAGTAGATATGAATAATTAATATACTTTCCAATCCTTCCTAGACTAAACATGGCCTATCACTACTAGGGAAATGCCTATACACAGGAGCTTAGTAGTAGCGCTGGTTATGGGCCCAGCTACTGCCACTTAGTAGTAGTGCTGGTTGACAACACGTGCTACAGGTCCCAGAGTAGCAGTAGCGATGGGCCCCTGGCAGCGCTACTGCTAAGTGGTCCCATGGCCACTGGCAGGGGCTACACGTAGTAGTAGCGGCTGGCTGGAACCAGCGCTACTGCTAGAGATATAGTCGTAGCGTTGGGCCACCAGCCAATGCTACTACTAATGATACCTTATCCTCTCCCCCACCGGCCCGATCGATCACTCTCCCTCCCACACTCTCATCTCGTCCAACCCCTACGCGCTGCCACCCCCGCCGCCGTTGTCCTGCCGCCACCGTCGCCCGGTATGTCTCCCTCCCTCCCTTCTCCTTCCATCCCTTCCTTCTACCTCCCTCCCTTCGACCCTGCCTCTCCCTCCATCCCCTGCCCTTCTCCCTCCCTGCTCCCTTCCTTCATCCCTCGCCCTCCTCCCTCCCATCCCTCTCCCTCTGACCCTCTCCCTCCCTCTTATCCCTCCTGCATTGCATAGATAGATGAATGGATAGATAGATAGCTAGAACAATGTTTTTTTTGATATATTGCGTAGATAGACAAAGGGATGGATGGATAGATGGATGGATGGATATATAGATAGATGTATGGAGGGATAGATGTTAGGGTTAGAAGTAGGGGATTTTTAGTAAATGTATAGGTCTTTTCATTTTTTAGGGTTAGAACAAGGTTTTACCAATTTTTAGAGTTGGAATTAGGTTTAGACAAATGGATGGATAGATGGGTAGTACAAATTATTAGGGTTAGAACTAGGTTTTATAAGTTTAGGAAAAAGTTTTAGACATAGGGTTTCACTAAGTCCTGGGATGGTGATAATAATGTTTTTGTTTATATTTTGTTTTTGCAGAAATAAAGGAGCCCATGTCATCGCCGTCGTCGTCCCCGTCACAGGCCCCCTCCGACCTCGCGGTGAGACTAGCCAAATCTCCATGTCAATATGAGTCCTATAAGATATTTTGAAATGTTTTTGTTCATATTTTCAACCGTTGAAATGCAATGACCATCAAGTTTGAATGCAAATAGGATATGTCCTCCGAGTGGCCTATGTTTTGCCGGAGTGTTGATTAATTTCCGTTCTGGCAAATTTCAGGCGCTCGATATGTCCTTTTTTAGCAAAGGTCATGCCAGATTTTTCCGTGAATTTTGGCATGACTTGTGATAGAATATGTAGGAAATATCGAGTGGCCTGGATTTTCTATAAAGATAATTAAACGACATTTCGGGTTGACTTTAAATCTATCGAGGCTCCATAGATGACAATAAAAATGAGTGAGGGAGAAAGTCTACACCATATATGAGAGAGGAAGAAACCCGACTGTTGTCGTGGGGGTCGTTTCTCCTTCTTCTCCTTGTGCTAGACCTTTGTTAGGCACTAGGGGAAGGAGGAGTAACGACCATCACCGACGGTCAAAAAATCAGTGACGGAGTGTGTCTACCACATATGAGAGAACGAAGAAGAATGCCGACTGTTGTCGTGGGGGCCGCTTCTCCTACGTTCCTGTGTGCTAGACATTTTGGTTTAATGCACTCGGGGACGAAGGGAGGAGCGACCATCACCAACGGTCGAATATATACACCATGTGAGCTGAGAGTTTTCAAAAAAAAGGCTCGACGGACCGATAGTCAACCCGTGCTGAATAATAATGATCTAATTTAGTTTTTGTAGTACATATATTGAATTTTAGAAGTTTAATCTTTGAATTATGAACATAGCAAATGTTATCGGACGAATGTCCCGGAGAGTGCTCCTGGTGCGGCGACAACCGGGGTTTATGCGACAGGCCTCACTTGGTAGAAGGTCGACGATTCAGCATTAAGCTCAAGGAGGCCTTCGCTTGTGAAACGGTACGCTACGACGCAAAGTGTTTTTTTTCGTAATTAGGCTCGACTACTACTACTTCAACGTGTAATCTTCATTTTTTATAATTTGACTAGCTTATCCCATGCCATGCAAGACGCTATGTCTTGGAGAGGATGGGTTTTGAAGATCATGAGAGGAATGAAACAAAGAAAGTTCACCTAAGGACCCATCATGGTATGGATTTTGAGGTAAATCTATACAATTTTGAGAGCGTATCCAATTTTGGTCCCCCGGATTGGGAGGCACTTTGCAAGATGTATGATTTTCAAGAGGGTATGTTTGTCACCATGGATCTTGGTGATCCTGACATCAAGGTAGACAATTTGGACATTTGGGTCCTTGTTGATACGCTTCCAATTCTACCGCTATGTGAGTTTCTCAAACATAGTTATTAAGTAATTTATATTGTTTATTTCAAAATAGTTGACATCTCATTTCCATTGATAGCTTACTTTCATTCTTCAAAGAATGTGCGGAAGATGGTAGACAGAACCTACTACACCTATGGCTCCGAGTTAACTTATCAGGAGAAAAATCATCTGGTCGCATTTTGTACTGATCTTGAGAATTACAATATCTATTATCAAACTCCTCCACATTATGGTCAATATGTGCCACTAGTGCACATGTTGAACTATGCTAACATCCAAGGAGATCTCATGGTAAGATTTTTTAGTATTACGACATATGTGCATCTTTTGCATAAATTCTTTTAAAACTGAACTACATTGCTAACTACGAAGTTATTACTATATTTTTCAACAGATAATCCCGCAGGAGTGTGTGCCTCATCTGATGTTTTAGAAAGGTCGCCTTGATGTTTTGAATATACAGCCAGGTCATCCTACGAATCACTCATGTTCATATCGGATTTCTAAAAGCAATGAAGTCATAATAATCAAAGATTGGAACAAATGCATGGCCACTCGTAAGGAGGTACTTGGAAGCAACATTAGGCGAAGTGCAAGACTTGGAGACAGGATAATCTCCATTCTCCATAATGAGGAGTCAGGGCCTATCTTATTTTATGCTATTTTACCTAAGAGAAGGTAGTAGGTTCTAGCTAATACTCATGATCATGTGCGATCATGTGCTAAGAACAACTAAGTAGGATTGGTTAGATGACTATGATGATGATGTGGTATCGAGTAGGACTTATTATTATGATACCAATGATGAGTTATTTATTATTATGATCGATGATGCATGATGCTAAGTTGTTATATGAGCATGATGAGTTATTATATATATATCAGTAGGTGAAATGAACATGGAATATATTCAAGTGGAGGCAGCATGTGGTACACATCGAAAGTATTAGTAGTACTTTCAACATGCACCACATGTTGCCTCCACTTGAATATACTCCACGTTCATTTCACCCACTGTTATATATAGTAACTAATTATGGTCATAAAATCATATGATTAAAGTAACGTATATAAAACCGCAACGTAAATAAGGTGTATTTTCAAAAATACAGGAAAATTTAGCAGTGGCGCTTTCCAGAAGAAACACTACTACTACTTTCTATTATCTGTAGCGCTTTACCAGATAAAGCGCTACTACTAACTTGGTATAGCAGTAGCGCTGGCATTCCAGCGCTACTGCTAACAGTTAGTTGTAGTGCCTTAGTGGTAGCGCTTGTACAAGCGCTACTGCTAGCTACAAAACAAGCGCTACTACTATGGTTTTCCCTAGTAGTGTATCCTTATAAAAGGATGGACCTCTCTATGGTGTTGTTCTTGTATCCTCGTATTTGTGTTATAGGGATAAAATCTCCCCTCGTGGGTAATATGTATTGCGGAAGCAACAACGGCAAAGTCGATGCTAGAGAGAGATGGTGGGAGAGAGAGAGAGAGGGAGAGGGAGAGGGAGAGTGGGAGAGGGAGAGAGAGGGAGAGGGGGAGGGGGAGAGAGAGAGATGCTTGAGATGATGTAATCCATCAGGAATGGAAGGCATACAGGAAGTAATCATCTGCAAGGGTTTAACATGATGTAAAAAAAGGTCAATAGCATTGCTTTTTTAGACAATAATATTCTACTAGACCATGGTTGGTCAATATCTTAGCCCTTCGGCAATAATGTACATGTCTTGTGTAAGAGGCTGTTTGGTTTATGTCATGGTCAACATGCCTGAGGAAAACGGGTGCCTGAGTTGGGCTTGGAAAACTTGTGTTTGTTTTCTGGTCTTGCTAGCCTGAGAGGAGAGTGTTTGGTTGGTGCTCTGGGCCTGGTAACATATTAGAAAGAATATTATACTCCAACGTATTAGAAATAGTATGTGCTAATGTAGAGCCCGCCAACCCTTTAAAGTGTAGCACTACTACTTTAGCGCGGGGAGCGAACCAAACAGCCCCTAAGGGACTATAGTTCGTGTTTTTCTAAAATGTTTTCTTTGGTAATCAAATCTGTTGGTCTACTACACATAGTGTAAAATGTGTTCCATGAGAGTATTCTCTATGTCTGGAAATATAGTGCTTATTTCAATTTTGACCATGTTTGTAGATACATTTCTAAACCTATAGAATACCAAATCAATACCATCAGATTAATCATCAAATATGCTTTCTGTTGGAAATATGAGCAATTTATCGAATGATTTTATTAACATAAATACTAGATAAAGCATGACTAAAATAGCAAATATAAAGCAAGTCATGCAATCTGACAGAGAGAATGTAAACATCGTCTGCATATATGAACTTGAGGTAAACACATCTAGAACAGACACTAGATGAAGTTGGTTATACGACATAGAACCTAACATACGTAGGGCAGAAACTAGAGCCAAGAACGGTAGCAGGACTTCTAACAGAAAGGGGAAGAACACGTACGGCACAGCAGCAGCAGAAGCGCTGGACTTGGGGTCGGTGTCCTCGCCAGCCATGTCGTCGAGGAGGTCGTGGACGTCGGGGAAGAAGTCATCGTCGGGGAAGTAGTCGTCGGCGACCGGATCATCCGTGATGAAGCAGCCAGTAGTCGCGCTGAGTGCTCCCCAAAAACCTTATCACCCTTCTCCCGTACAGGACTCAAAAGGTGCGGTCTCGGAGGCCTACTGTCCCGACGTGCGGTGCACGCCGCAAGCCGGGATGAGGAAGACAATAGCAGTGCAGAGATTGGAACTGAGTGGCGAGAGGAAGAGGACCTTCTGATGTGTGAGGAACGCGAACAGGCTGTGACGGGAGGTGAAGCAACGGAGGGAGGCGAAGTGAACAGGCAGCACGCGAAGGGTGCGCCGTTCGTATTAATTATGCACTACCGCAAAAGCTTTTCAGCTCCCAAGTGACCTTTCGTATACCCGTAGTGCGTGGCAAAAATTAGACTCGGCTCGGCTCATTCCCGCAACCCGCGGCGCGTCATGACGAGGCGTGGCGTGGCGAGGCGGGCGGCGGAGGAGGAGCGCGCGTGGATGTCCCTCTTGTTCTCATGCTCATACAAGTAGGGAAAGAACCTCCCTTATAAGGAGGTCCAACTCCCACTAAACTAGCAATGTGGGACTAAACTTTAGTAGTATCCCTTGCCTTGCACAAATGGGCTAAGTGGTACTCTAGGATTTATTAGGAATTTCTGAAATAGTTATTGGGCTGCCTAAAATAGACTAAATTCCAGCAACCCCCCACCAGATCCTAGAGGCACACAGAAATTTGCCTTTGGTTCCAAAACACTATTTTATATACCGGTACTGCAGTGGAGACTGTTAAGTTGAACTTCCACCTAGAACTCTATGCTACACTAGTAAGCAACTTGAACAGTGGACTAGGCCTTGAACTGCAAGTTTTCTGCGAATCTAGCTTCACATAAAGCCTTGGCCGATACGTGGCTACCGTGGGTCTTCCCCGCGGGTGGAGCTTATGCCTCATACTCCGTGACCTTTCATGAGTTTACTAAAGAGAATCCTACTCTCATAGATTGCGACGTTTGACAATTAGACTCATATAGGTGTGTTCTTCAAAAGATGTTCTGCAGGACAACATCTCTGCTTCAAAGAGCCACTTAGAACACATTAAGATATACATCAACCTACCATGCAGATTAGTTGAGTATTGCATCTTCATGGAGTGGTAATTTTAACAGTAAGGATACTCTCCTCCCAGTTGACCAACAACTTGTCTTCCACATCTAATTCACGGGATCTCCGATCACAAAGAATAGGTTACCACTGTGAACAACTCATATTGTGGGTCTCATACCCATCTCCCTCGATGCATTATCTATCACATTACGTGATAGACCCTTAGTGAAAGGATCTGCCAAATTTTTAGACGTTTGGATATAATCCAATGCAATAACTCCGGAGTTTCTCATTTTTCTGACAGACTTTAACCTTCTCTGAACGTGTCTTGATGACTTCATGTTATCCTTTGAGCTGCTCACTTTAGTGATCACAGTTTGATTGTCACATTTCATAAGGATACCCGGTATAGGTTTCTCAACTACCGGCAAGTCATTCAAGAGCCGACGAAGCCAATCTGCTTCGACCGTAGCTGTAACTAGTGCTGTGAGTTCTGCTTACACTGTTGACCTCGTTAAGATGGTCTGCTTGCAAGACTTCCAAGAAACAGCGCCACCTCCACCTCCATGAGTGAATACATATCCGCTCGTGGCCTTTATCTCATCAGCATCTGAGATCCAGTTTGAGTCACTATACCCTTCAAGCACCTTTGGGTGCCTGGTGTAGTAAATTCCATAATTTGCAGTGCCTTTAAAATAACGCAAAACTCTCTCTAGAGCTTTCCAATGCACATCTCCTGGTTTTGAGACAAACCGACTCAGCTTGCTAACAACAAAAGAGATGTCAGGTCTTGTAGCACTGGCTAAGTACATAAGTGAGCCAATGATCTGAGAATATTTCAATTGGTCTCTAGCAATTCTCCGATTCTTTCGAAGCAACACACTAGCATCATATGGTGTTGGAGATGGCTTGCAGTCACTGTAGCCAAAGCGACTCAAGATCTTTTCCACATAGTGGGATTGAAGCAATGTAATCCCACCATCATCATCTCTCAACAACTTGATGTTCAGAATGACATCAGCCACTCCTAAATTCTTCATCTCAAAACAGCGAGATAGGAAAACCTTGACCTCCTTAATAACATTCAGATTTGTTCCGAAAATCAGTATGCCATCAACATACAAGCAAAGCATAACTCCCTCGCCCCCACCATGGCGATAGTACACACATTTATCAGCTTCGTTCACAGCAAAGCCTGCAGCTATTAAAGTTCTTTCGAACTTCTCATGCCACTGTTTTGGTGCTTGCTTGAGTCCATACAAAGACTTCAACAACTTGCACACTTTCCCTTCCTGACCATCTATTACAAACCCATCTGGTTGTTCCATATAAATTTCCTCATCCAACTCTCCATTTAGGAAAGCAGTCTTAACATCCATTTGATGAACGAGAAGACCATGTGAGGCAGCTAGTGAAAGTATAACTCGAATAGTGGTCAGTCGAGCCACAGGTGAGTAAGTACCAAAGAAATCTTCACCTTCCTTTTGGGTATAACCCTTAGCCACGAGCCGAGCCTTGTACTTTTCGATAGTACCATCAGGCCTAAGCTTCTTCTTGAATACCCATTTGCATCCTATAGGTTTGCACCCATAAGGACGATCAGTTATCTCCCAAGTTTCATTTGCCAAGATGGAATCCATCTCGCTACGAACTGCTTCCTTCCAGTAGTCAGCATCTTCAGATGCATAGGCCTCTGAAATAGAACTGGGAGTGTCATCTATGAGATACACAAGAAAATCATCACCAAAAGACTTTGCAGTCCTCTGTCTCTTGCTCCTAGTAGGAAATTCGTTGTTCTCCTCCGCAGGACTTTCAAAGTGTTCCATCGAAATGGCAGGTTCAGTAATTGTAACTGGTTCCTGATTCGATGAACTAGGCATCTCCTGATTAGATGAGGTAGCCATATCCTTCATGAGAAAGATATCTTCAAAGAAAGTCGCATCATTCGACTCCATGATCGTACCGACATGCATGTCAGGTACCTCAGATTTTACAACCAAGAATCTATAGCCAATGCTATGAAAAGCATATCCCATGAAAACACAATCCACAGTTTTTGGTCCCAGCTTCCGCTTCTTTGGAATTGGCACATTGACTTTTGCCAAACAACCCCATGTTCGCAGATAAGAGAGTTTTAACCTTTTCTTCTCCCATTCCTCGAATGGAGTTATCTCTTTGTTCTTTGTGGGAACTCGGTTTAGGACATGACATGTTGTCAATATCGCCTCCCCCCATCATGCCTTGGAGAGACCCGATGTATCTAACATGGCGTTAACCAAATCAGTTAGAGTAGGGTTCTTTCTTTCGGCCACCCCATTTGACTGAGGTGAGTAGGGAGGCGTCCTCTCATGGATTATACCATGTTCCGCACAAAAAGCATCAAATTCATTGGAAAAATACTCTCCACCTCGGTCGGACCTAAGCCTCTTGATTTTCTGATCAAGTTGGTTTTCCACTTCAGCTTTATAGATCTTGAAAAAGTTCAAAGCCTCATTCTTAGATTTCAGAAGATACACACGGCAGTATCTAGTGGAGTCGTCAATTAACGTCATAAAATATTTCTTTCCACCTTTTGTCAAAACACCATTCATTTCACATAGATCTGAATGTATAAGTTCTAGTGGTGCAAGATTTCTCGTCTCCGCAGTCATGTGAGACATACGAGGTTGCTTAGCTTGCACACACACTTGACACTTAGATCCCTTGACAGTGGTGGAACTAGGTATTAAGTTCAACTTCGCTAGTTGCGACATGCAACCAAAGTTAACATGACAAAGACGTGAATGCCACACATTTGATTCACTATTGTTGCAAATATGATTAACAACTTTATTGCAAATGTCTGATAAGGAAAAACGAAACAGGCCTCCTGACTCATAGCCTTTACCAACAAAGGTTCCATACTTGGATATTACAAATTTATTTGACTCAAAGACAAGCTTGTAGCCATCTCTACACAAAAGAGATCCGCTAACAAGATTTTTATTGACGGAGGGGACATAATGCACGTTCTTCAGCCGCATGATCTTTCCCGAAGTAAACTTCAGATCGACCGTGCCAACACCACGAACAGAAGCACTTGAACCGCTGCCCATCAGCACGGTTGAAGTCCCTGCGGTCTGATAAGACGAAAACATGGAAATATCACCGCATACATGCACATTAGCACCCATGTCAATCAACCAATCAGGAGAATGACATACTGAAAGAATAGTGGGAAATATACCATACCCAGCATCCTTCATGTCAATGTCTCCGATGACAACATTAGCGGTCTTGCCGCCTTTCCCAGGATGACGCTTGTCATAGCGATTGGGGCAACTAGGAGCCCAATGATCAGGATCTCCACGCACATGACAAGCACCTTCTTCTTGTCATTCTTCTACTTGAAGTTCGTGTGTTGTACAGCCTTGTTCTTCCCATCAAACTTTGTTGTACCATCAAGCTTGCCCTTGTTCTTAAACTTATGGGACTGGAAGTTTTTCTTCTGTACCAGATTGGCACTAGATCCTCCCTCAATACCTCGAGCACGTGTATCCTTTGCTCTCGCCTTTTCTTCCACATCAAGAGTACCAATGAGATCCAGGACGGAAAACTCCTGTCTCTTATGCTTCAGTAAGGTAGCAAAGTTCCTCCACGAAGGAGGAAGCTTAGTGATGATACCCCCGGCAACAAACTTGTCCGGTAGGATACAATTGAAGTGATCAAGTTCTCTAGCAAATGACTGTATCTCACGAGCCTACTCAACCACGGAGCGCTCTTCAGTCATCCTGTAATCATAGAATTGCTCCATGATGTACAGGTCAGTGCCGACATTCGAGACCCCAAACTTAGCCTCAAGTGCGTCCCACATATATTTTCCATTGTCAATTGACGCATAAGCATCAACTATGTTCTCACCAAGAACACTCAAGAGAGCAGCTTTAAACAAGGTATCCATTTTCTGAAAAGCTTGTGCCTGTTGGGCATCTTGCTCTCCTTCAGGTTTGCCAAGAGTGGCGTCATAGCAACTCATGGTTTGAAACCATAAGACTGCTCTCACGCGCCACCTCTTATAGTGGATACCCTCAAACAAAGGAGGTCTCATGGAAGCAGCAAAACCATTCGAAGTAAATTGCCTATAATAAGGTTTTTGGATTGTTGGAAATATGAGCAATTTATCGAATGATTTTATTAACAGAAATACTAGATAAAGCATGACTAAAATAGCAAATATAAAGCAAGTCATGCAATCTGACAGAGAGAATGTAAACATCGTCTGCATATATGAACTTGAGGTAAACACATCTAGAACAGACACTAGATGAAGTTGGTTATACGACATAGAACCTAACATACATAGGGCAGAAACTAGAGCCAAGAACGGTAGCAGGACTTCTAACAGAAAGGGGAAGAACACGTACGACACAGCAGCAGCAGAAGCCCTGGACTTGGGGTCGGTGTCCTCGCCAGCCATGTCGTCGAGGAGGTCGTGGACGTCGGGGAAGAAGTCGTCGTCGGGGAAGTAGTCGTCGGTGATCGGATCGTCCGTGATGAAGCAGCCAGTAGTCGCGCTGAGCGCTCCCCAAAAACCTTATCACCCTTCTCCCGTACAGGATTCAAAAGGTGCAGTCTCGGAGGCCTACTGTCCTGACGTGCGGTGCATGCCGCAAGCCGAGATGAGGAAGACAACAGCAGCGCAGAGATTGGAACTGAGTGGCGAGAGGAAGAGGACCTTCTGATGTGTCTCTCTGGAGAGGAGCGACCTCTCTTATATAGGCACATGAGAGGAACGCGAACATGCTACGACGGGAGGTGAAGCAATGGAGGGAGGCGAAGTGAACAGGCAGCACGCGAAGGGTGCGCCGTTCGTATTAATTATCCACTACCGCAAAAGCTTTTCAGCTCCCAAGTGACCTTTCGTATACCCGTAGTGCGTGGCAAAAATTAGACATCGGCTCGTTCCCGCAACCCGCGGCGCGTCGTGACGAGGCGTGGCGAGGCGGGTGGCGGAGGAGGAGCGCGCGTGGATGTCCCTCTTATTCTCATGCTCATACAAGTAGGGAAAAAACCTCCCTTATAAGGAGGTCCAACTCCCACTAAACTAGCAATGTGGGACTAAACTTTAGTAGTATCCCTTACCTTGCATAAATGGGCTAAGTGGGCCTCTAGGATTTATTAGGAATTTCTGAAATAGTTATTGGGCTACCCAAAATAGACTAAATTCCAGCACTTTCATATTATATATATTTGATATTGTAGATATAGATAATTTTCTCTACACACTAGGTCATAGTTTGTGAAGGATGACTTTCTCAAGAACAAATGCACAAGCTGCGACAATTAATTTGGATCGGACGGAGTAAGTTTCACGGAAACACGAGAGCCAAAGTGAACAAATCGCACCACATGAGTACAAAGTTCTTGCCAATGTTCCCCGTAAGAAAAAAATCCGGGCTAATAATTTTAACTTTATTAGTCAAGTTGCACACGTGATGCTTCCACATGTACATGTATCATCAAAGTATCATATGCTTTGCATGCAGTTTCTCTCTTGTTTGCGGTTGGTCATGGACTTGTAAAATCTAAAAGAACCAGTACCTACTGGTTTCAAAGTAAGACTAAACTAATCAACATAGTGTTTATAAGCAAGTACAATCGGCTACAACAAATATTATATGATTGATCGTGGCACATAGTACCATTTTCCTTGGCGAGGGATGCAACGTTTTGATCCTTCCGTTATCCCCAGGTGGTACCCATGGCCGTGCTGTTTCAGCTTAATGACATCATGGGAAATGAGGATGAGTAAGCATAAACAATTTCTCAGGTGCACCCCACCTCAAGGGCCACTTTTGGTGGGCTGAGAGCGTGCCATTGATGCACTCTCAGTCGCTGCCACTTGTCGCGTGTTGGACACTTCATCGTTTTTTTTCAATACACATTTTTGGGTATTCGATTTTTTTTTGTTTTTTTTATCTGATTTTTTTTTCTTTCGCAAGAGGCACATAGAGGATAATTGGTTTGATGCCAATACTTGGCAAGCCAACAATTGGCAATATCAAAAATTGCCAAAAATTGGTAACTTCTTATGAGGTTGGCAAGTAAACTTGGTAACCAATCAAGCACTAGCCAATATTTGGCATTTGCCAAATGTCGGCATGCCACTTTTTGGCATCAAACCAACATGCTCATGAGACTAATTGGTTTCATGCCAACATTTGGCATTGCCAATATTTGGCAAGCCAACATTTGGCAAAATCAAAAGTTGCCAAATATTGGCAACTTTTTGTGAGGCTGACAAGAAAAGTTGATAGTTAATCAATCACTAGACAACATTTGGTATTTGCCAAATATTGGGATGCCAACATTTGGCATCAAACTAATCATGCTCATATTTGCTTTGGCACAGCTGTGCCTCTTAGAAAACAGAAAAAAAAACATGATTTTTTTTCTTCTGCGAGAGGCATTGATTTGCTTCCTTGAGCTGTGCCTCTCAGAAAGGGGGGAAATGTTTTTTTCTCTTCCATGAGAGACACAAATTCGATTCTCGTGGAGGCACAGTTGCTTCCGCGAAAGGCACAAGTGTGGCTCTCAAAAAATAGAAAAAATAGGGGAAAAAAGCATGCTTCCGATTCGAAATTTTCGTGAAAAAAAGTTTGCCGAAAGCTATTTGTATGAGATGGTGAAAATGGTTCTTGATTTGGATGCGCGGTTTAAGAGATAAAACTTTTTGAATGAACTAATCTATGAGAAAAGGAAAAACTCCTAGGTTGTGACAAGTGATGCACATGCAATGCGCCGCTTGTCGCAACCTGGAAAGGTGAAAGTGACATTTGGAAGGTATACCCCTTAATTAATGATTTCGGGGGTAACAACTATACTTCTTTCCTACAAAAATAGTCTAGACAGCAAATAAAGCCCATCACACGTAGTGGCAACGCTGCAAGGCCCATATGCATTGGTTTGTGAACTTGTTAACCTTGAATTTGTTCTTGAAAAATTGTTAATCTTGATTCGAGGGAGACACCGTTAAAAGTCTGAACCCATGTAAAGGCCATCATTTTTTGTCTCCCTACCAAATAAGAAAAGGAGGAGACACCATGCTGATGTAAGGAGTACTTGGGAATACATATCAAGTGGTGATCACAGTTCATATAATGGGGCTACATGCTCAACAATGCATTCATCATCCATCCATTAGATATTCTTTTGAAGTTTTCTCGGCCAAAAAGGGAGATAAATGAATTATCAAAAAGAAAAGAGAGAAATTGCCGTTGTTTCGCATAGGCATAGCATGAAACAAATGAGATGAGCCAACCAATTTTGCGAGTAGCTAACGTGCACGGGACGCCGGTTTTGGGAACATTCTGGAAGGTTCTTAGCCAGTTTCAGGATCTTCCCAGAAAGTTCCCGAACCAGTTTTCTTACTGGTTTATCTTTTAATTTTTGCTTCTCATATTTCTTTTTTCTTTCCTTTTCCTTTAATTCTACCTATTCATTTAAAAAAACATAGTTTATACAAAGTTAAGGCATTCTCTGGAATTTCAAAATTTTGTTCGTAATTTCATGTTTTGCTCAAAAATTCAAAAAATGTGTTTCAAATAAGTTTTGTAGTTTTATAATTTTGTTTGGAATTTCAAAAAATGTTCCCGTCTTTCAAAGTTTTTCCTAGTTAAAAAAATAATTTTGCTTTCAAAATTAGTTCCAAAAATAAATTTGTTCCTTTTAAAAAAATCCATGCTTTTAAAATATTTTTTGGGATTTCAAAAAATGTTCCTGTTTTTACAATTCGGTTCAGAAATTCAAACTAAGGACGCGGTTTTCAAATTCTTATCGTACTTTCAGAAAACGTTAACATTTTCAAAATTAGTTTGAAAATTCAGAAATATTCCTATTTTCCCAAACTTTATTACAAATCCTAGTTCACATTTTAAAAATATTGTTTCTAATTTCAAAATTTGTTCCTGTTTCTCAAAAAAATCACAAATTGTAAAAATGTTCTCGATTTTAAAATATATTCGAGTTTTTAAGTTTTGGTTTGGTAATTCAGAAAGTTCCTGTTTTTCAAAATTTGTTCACAAATTTTAAAAATGTTCATCATTTTTAAAAATAATTTAAGGCTTTTAGAAAAAGTTAGATTGTTTATAATTTATTCGTGTTTTCAGAAAATGGTCCAAAATTCAGTATAAAATAGTTTTCCCAACTTTTTCTTGCTTTTCTAAAAATAATCATGCTTTAAGGAAATGATTCAGATTATTTTTAATAATATTGTAGTAATCATTGTAGTTGGCTATAGTATCCAGTCTTGTTTGCTGCAGTACCCAGTTTGGTCCGTACATTACCTTCTTTCATGTGTTCCATGGCCGGGCCGGCAAAATCGGGGCCGTGTACCAAAATCTAAGATGGCCCACCTCGTTAGAGAAAAAAGTCCACTGGATCAAGTTGTTGTCCGTGGTAAGCTGCATGCATAAAAAGTATTTTGAGGTGTTCCTCTTAATTGCATTAATATAGATTTTTTTTGTAGGCATTTTGATAAAAAGCCAAGAAAAAGCAAAGATGTTTCCTCACTATGCCTCAAGTGAATGGAAACACAAAGGCGTTTTGGCATTTTAGAAAATATCTCCGCAAATGGCAGTAAGCCTATAGTTCATAATTTATATACTAATAGAAAGTTGAAGTCGTAAAGGTTATTTGTGTTTCTCTAATCACAAAACTTCTATGATCTAGCTCGTTGCCCCAAGTTTTTTACAAGCTTTATTATTCGGGAGGTCCCTAGATTTAGTCCTGAGAAGTGCAAATAAAACACATACTTTTCTTTGACAGGTCAAGATTGATGGGTCGATGGACTGGTTTTTGCTGACATGGTTTCTCTGATTGATGGGCCTTCAGACTGGCTACAACAAGGCCGCAATAACCTTGGGGACCCTGGGCGGGCGCATAGGTTGCACATGACTCTGGCCCGGGCCTGGTTTGTTTTTATACATTTCATGTTTTCTATTATCACCAACAGCAGCATAGTCGAGTGGCAAGCAATGTAATCAGGAAGCCGAGGTTACGATTTTGATTCCCCACACAAGCTCGCTCCTTTTCTCAGGCTTTTCACGTCGCGCTTTGAAATAATAAGTGGCCTCGCGCCAAGACTGGCCCAGTCATGCGTGGTGCCTGTGCATCGTATCAGCACGAGCGACATATTTTTAAAAAAGACCACTCTATCCTTTAATTATGAAGGGGTATAGGGTAAT
>NC_041385.1:793902504-793907181 GCF_002162155.2 Triticum dicoccoides | reverse complement strand
CAAAAGTTTTTATATTGAAATGATAACATTCGGATCTATCGATACCAATATGCTGGGGACATCCAAGAAAAGAAGCAAGCAATATGTCATCAGATATCCAGATCAGGTGCACATAACATTCATCGTGCACTTACAAAACCTCATTTGGGGAGGATGGTCAGAACCAACCCGCGGTGACAACTCGGCACCATCCTTACGTAGTGGCTGCTGTCCTTCGTACAATAAATCTCAAGATGACCTCCCCCGATCAGCTCAATTGTTTTCAGTGTGTAGTCTCGTAGCTTACACACAAATCGGTCCGACCGCCTGTTTAAGTTAGGGAATTTGTAGCCGTTGAAATCCCGGGCCTGCTCCACCCACAAACTACAGAAGGTCCAACTATCACTCTCAGCAGTCCCACGCCTCAGTTCCCAGGCGTCGGACCAGCCTTCGGGGAGGGGGAACGGCAGGTCGGCCTTGTCGTCCCAACTCATGTCGCCACCGAACACGACGTTGTCCCCGCTTTTCAGCGCGGAGACGGCATGCTTGGCCTGCATGTACCGATCCCTGAGGTGCATCGACGCCGGTGGCATGGGGCACTCGAGCTGCATAGTGGCGATGCGGATCGGCTTCATTGATCCAGGGGTGATGTCAGCCTCTAGGTAGCACTTGCCGGTCGGCGAAGCGCCGTACTTCCAGCGCGCGTAGCTCTCCATTGGAAGCTTGCTCAGCTGCAAAGAAGAACTTCTGCGTTAATTCACCGGATTAGACAAATTTCAAGGACCGGGAACTGAAAATTTCTGAGTATTGTACCATCAGGCAGAAGTGATGGTTCACCGTTTGTTCTTCCGGGGGCACTGGTGAGCAGTGGTAGTCCTTCGCCGGATGTAGGGCGTGATTTCCTGGGCATCGATCCCAAGTACAATTATATGATGGATGTATGAGAATGGATTTAAGCAGGCGAATCACTAGCGATGAGCAGTACTCATGAGTTTATTTTACCTGGAAGAGGATTACGTCCGGCGAATGTTGCCCAACGAGGTCACCGGTCACCTTCATCCTCTCGTAGACGACAACGTCGTCGCGGGACCAGACGTTGTAGGTCATGAACTTGATCTGCATCTCACCGTCCTAAATTACAAAATCGCAGGTATGATCAAGAACTCAGCCTTTGTGGAACAGCTAGAACGGTGGAAAACAGGACCAAATCAACATAGCTAACATCTCAGCGACATATACCACAGTTTCAAAGTAAGGTCAAATTAAGCAAGTACAGTCAGCAACAAAAAATGGGATGGAAGATCGTAGCACCAGACCGAGTACCATTTTTTCTTGTCGATACGGCTACTGTCTTTGGCTTCCCTACACAGAGTTCTGATCCTTTGGAGTACTAGTAAGTATTATCATGTGTATATATATAGCCGTGTGCTGGTTCAGGCTTAATGGGATCGTGAGAAACGAAGAGGCGGCCTAGGCAGCAGGAATACCCAAAAAAGAAGTCTTGGAGACGGAATACGAAAGGATGCATTGACTGGCACCAACCGATGGATGATCTATACTCCTAATGGACGACTTGATGAATAGTCCGAGCGGTTCATTTTTGCTGGGTTTTTTTCATCATCCTACCACCTCCTTTAACTTGCAACCCTCCTGCGGAAAAACCCGGTGTAAAAAAAAACCCTACAATCGGTCCCTCGTGCCCACTGCAGATCGTTTTGCGCCGCCAACCAGCCTCTCCAGGACATACGAAATCCTTCGCCGCCGGCCCCATCTCAGATCTCCCTGCCGCCGACTCTTCGTTGCCGCCGCCCACGGAGGAAGTCGCTCGTTGCCGCCGCCGCCATCCGAGGGGAGACGCCGCCGCCGCGTCTCCAGGTCAAGGCGGTTCGAATCCCTGCCGCCGAACTCCGGGAGACGTCGTCGCCCCGTCCGAGGGGAGACGCCGCGCCGCATCCCCTCCATGGTCGCGCTATCCCCCCTCCCCCCGCTTTGTCATGCTACTTCCCCAGCCCACTGCAGCACCATGGTGGGATCGAGATCGGGGATGAGGTGGGAAGGGAGGCAGAGGCCATGAAACCATCCCCTCTCTGCCCAAGCGCCTTCTGCTGGTCGTCGCCGATATGTCTCCTCCATCGCCCCGCCGTCGCCCCTTGCTCATGGCCACCACATCGATTCCATCAATCCTCCCCACTCTCTTTTTCTCGAGCCTCAACAGATCTGCAAGGGCGGCGGCCCACTGTGGACATCCATGGCGGCCGTGGTGAGTCACTGTAGTCCCGTTCCTTGTATTCCTTGTACACCATGCTTCTTGTTTCTTTTGGCCCCCCACATGCAGCTTGTTGCCACACTGGCCAAATCCTACCAAGGTATGCCCGAGGGTCGCTTGGGAGGTGCAGAGTGGTGAATTAGTGCATCGGGTCCCTCAGGAAGGTGTTGCGGTCAGTGAAGAGTTGGGAAGGTTTGTTTGTTTCAGGACCATAGCATAGCCTGGCCAACTAATTCAGTGGGGAGGGCAGATATTGTTGGAAATATGCCCTAGAGGCAATAATAAAAGTATTATTATTATATTTCCTTGTTCATGATAATTGTCTTTTATTCATGCTATAACTGTATTATCCGGAAATCGTAATACACGTGTGAATACATAGACCACAATATGTCCCTAGTGAGCCTCTAGTTGACTAGCTCGTTGTGATCAACAGATAGTCATGGTTTCCTGGCTATGGACATTGGATGTCGTTGATAACGGGATCACATCATTAGGAGAATGATGTGATGGACAAGACCCAATCCTAAGCCTAGCACAAAGATCATGTAGTTCGTATGCTAAAGCTTTTCTAAATGTCAAGTATCTTTTCCTTAGACCATGAGATTGTGCAACTCCCGGATACCGTAGGAATGCTTTGGGTGTACCAAACGTCACAACGTAACTGGGTGGCTATAAAGGTGCATTACAGGTATCTCCGAAAGTGTCTGTTGGGTTGGCACGAATCGAGACTGGGATTTGTCACTCCGTGTAAACGGAGAGGTATCTCTGGGCCCACTCGGTAGGACATCATCATATGCGCAATGTGACCAAGGAGTTGATCACGGGATGATGTGTTACGGAACGAGTAAAGTGACTTGCCGGTAACGAGATTGAACAAGGTATCGGTATACCGACGATCGAATCTCGGGCAAGTAAAATACCGCTAGACAAAGGGAATTGTATACGGGATCGATTGAGTCCTTGACATCGTGGTTCATCCGATGAGATCATCGTGGAACATGTGGGAGCCAACATGGGTATCCAGATCCCGCTGTTGGTTATTGACCGGAGAACGTCTCGGTCATGTCTGCATGTCTCCCGAACCCGTAGGGTCTACACACTTAAGGTTCGATGATGCAAGGGTTATAAAGGAAGCTTGTATGTGGTAACCGAATGTTGTTCGGAGTCCCGGATGAGATCCCGGACGTCACGAGGAGTTCCGGAATGGTCCGGAGGTAAAGATTTATATATAGGAAGTCCTGTTTCGGCCATCGGGACAAGTTTCGGGGTCATCGGTATTATACCGGGACCACCGGAAGGGTCCCGGGGGCCCACCGGGTGGGGCCACCTGCCCCGGGGGGGCACATGGGCTGTAGGGGGTGCGCCTTGGCCTACATGGGCCAAGGGCACCAGCCCCTAGAGGCCCATGCGCCAAGATATAGGAAAAAGGGGAGAGTCCTAAAGGGGGAAGGCACCTCCGAGGTGCCTTGGGGAGGATGGACTCCTCCCCCCTCCTTAGCCGCACCCCTTCCTTGGAGGAGGGGGCAAGGCTGCGCCTCCCCCCTCTCCCCTGCCCCTATATATAGTGGAGGGGAGGGAGGGCATCCACACCTGAGCCCTTGGCGCCTCCCTCCCTCCCGTGACACCTCCTCCTCTCCCGTAGGTGCTTGGCGAAGCCCTGCAGGATTGCCACGCTCCTCCATCACCACCACGCTGTTGTGCTGCTGCTGGATGGAGTCTTCCTCAACCTCTCCCTCTCTCCTTGCTGGATCAAGGCGTGGGAGACGTCACCGGGCTGTACGTGTGTTGAACGCGGAGGTGCCGTCCGTTCGGCACTTGATCATCGGTGATCTGAATCACGACGAGTACGACTCCATCAACCCCGTTCACTTGAACGCTTCCGCTTAGCGATCTACAAGGGTATGTAGATGCACTCTCCTTTCTACTCGTTGCTGGTCTCTCCATAGATAGATCTTGGTGATTCGTAGGAAATTTTTTGAATATCTGCTACGTTCCCCAACAGTGGTATCAGAGCTAGGTCTATTGCGTAGATTCTTTGCACGAGTAGAACACAAAGTAGTTGTGGGCGTTGATGTTGTTCAATATGCTTACCGTTACTAGTCCAATCTTGTTTCGACGGTATTGTGGGATGAAGCGGCCCGGACCGACCTTACACGTACTCTTACGTGAGACAGGTTCCACCGATTGACATGCACTTGGTGCATAAGGTGGCTAGCGGGTGCCAGTCTCTCCCACTTTAGTCGGAACGGATTCGATGAAAAGGGTCCTTATGAAGGGTAAATAGCAATTGGCATATCACGTTGTGGTCTTGCGTAGGTAAGAAACGTTCTTGCTAGAAACCCATAGCAACCACGTAAAACATGCAACAACAATTAGAGGACGTCTAACTTGTTTTTGCAGGGTATGCTATGTGATGTGATATGGCCAAA
>NC_041385.1:793844470-793902190 GCF_002162155.2 Triticum dicoccoides | reverse complement strand
GCACCACGTGATGATCGGGTGTGATGGATTCTTACGTTCACATACAACGGGTGTAAGACAGTTTTACACAGCGAAAACACTTAGGGTTAACTTGACGAGCCTAGCATGTGCAGACATGGCCTCGGAACACGGAGACCGAAAGGTCGAGCATGAGTCGTATGGTAGATACGATCAACATGAAGATGTTCACCGATGATGACTAGTCCGTCTCACGTGATGATCGGACACGGCCTAGTTGACTCGGATCATGTGATCACTTAGATGACCAGAGGGATGTCTATCTAAGTGGGAGTTCATAAGATGAACTTAATTATCCTGAACATAGTCAAAAGACCTTTTGCAAATTATGTCGTAAGCTCGCGCTTTAGTTCCACTGTTTAGATATGTTCCTAGAGAAAATATAGTTGAAAGTTGATAGTAGCGATTATGCGATCAGTAGAAAGCTTATGTCCTTAATGCACCGCTCAGTGTGCTGAACCCCAACGTCGTTTGTCGACGTTGCGAACATCGGACATACACGTTTTGATAACTACGTGATAGTTCAGTTAAATGGTTTAAGTAGAGGCACCAAAGACATTTTCGAAACGTCACGGAACATATGAGATGTTTCGAGGGCTGAAATTGGGATTTCAGGCTCGTGCCCATGTCAAGAGGTATAAGACCTCCGACGATTTTCTTAGCCTGCAAACTAAGGGAGAAAAGCCCAATCGTTGAGCTTGTGCTCAGATTGTCTGAGTACAACAATCACTTGAATCGGGATCTTCCAGATGAGATAGTGATGTTTCCCCAAAGTCATTGCCACCAAGCTGCTAGAGCTTCGTGATGAACTATAACATATCAAGGATAGAGATGATGATCCTTGAGGTATTCGCGTTGTTTGACGTCGCGAAAGTAGAAATCAAGAAGGAGTATCAATTGTTGATGGTTGGTGAAACCACTAGTTTCAAAGAAGGGCAAGGGCGTCAAGGGATACTTCATGAAACGGCAAATCAGCTGCTGCACCAATGAAGAAACCCGAGGTTGAACCCAAACCCGAGACTAAGTGCTTCTGTAATAAGGGGAACAACCACTGGAGCAGGATTACCCTAGATACTTGGTAGATGAGAAGGCTGGCAAGGTCGATAGAAGTATATTGGATATACATTATGTTAATGTGTACTTTACTAGTACTCCTAGTAGCACCAGGGTATTAGATACCGGTTCGGTTGCTAAGTGTTAGTAACTCGAAATTAAAGCTACGGAATAAACGGAGACTAGCTAAAGGTGAGCTGACGATATGTGTTGGAAGTTTTTCCAAGCTTGATATGATCAAGCATCGCACGCTCCCTCTACCATCAAGATTAGTATTAAACCTGAATAATTGTCATTTGGTGCTTGCGTTGAGCATAGACATGATTGGATTATGTCTATCGCAATACGGTTATTCATTTAAGGAGAATAATGGTTACTCTATTTATTTGAATAAAACCTTCAATGGTCTTGCACCTAAAGGAATGGTTTATTGAATCTCGATCGTAGTGATACATATTTTCATGCCAAAAGATATAAGATAGTAATGATAGTACCACTTACTTGTGGCACTGCCATGTAAGTCATAATGGTATAAAACGCATGAAGAAGCTCCATGTTAATGGATCTTTGGACTCACTCGTTTTTGAAAAGTTTGAGACATGCGAACCATGTCTATTGGGTTATACGCATGAAGAAACTCCATGCAGATGGATCGTTTGGACTCACTTGTTTTTGGATCACTTGAGATATGCAAATCATACCACATAGGCAAGATGACTGAAAAGCCTCGGTTTCAGTAAAATGGAACAAGAAAGCAACTTGTTGGAAGTAACACATTTTGATGTGTGCAGTCGAATGAGTGCTGAGGCATGCAGTGAATATCATTATGTTCTTACTTCACAGATGATTCGAGTAAATGTTGAGAATATTTTCTTGATGAAACACAAGTCTGAATTATTGAATGGTTCAAGTAATTTCAGAGTGAAGTAGAAGATCATTGTGACAAGAGGATAAAATGTCTATGATACGATCATAGAGATGAATATCTGAGTTACGAGTTTTGGCACACAATTAAGACATTGTGAAAATTGTTTCACAATTAATACCGCCTGGAACACCATAATGTGATGGTGTGTCCGAACATCATAGTTGCACCCTATTGGATATGGTGCATACCATGATGTCTCTTATCAAATTACCACTATTGTTCATGGGTTAGGCATTAGAGACAACCACATTCACTTTAAATAGGGCACCACGTAATTCCGTTGAGACGACACCGTTTAGAGAAACCTAAGTTGTCGTTTCTTAAAAGTTTGGGGCTGCGACGCTTATATGAAAAAGTTTCAGGTTGATAAGCTCGAACCCAAAGCGGATAAAATGCATCTTCATAGGAAACCCAAAACAGTTGGGTATACCTCCTAATTCAGATCCGAAAGCAATATGAATTGTTTCTACAATCGGGTCCTTTCTCGAGGAAAGGTTTCTCTCGAAAGAGTTGAGTGGGAGGATGGTGGAGACTTGATGAGGTTATTGAACCATCACTTCAACCAGTGTGTAGCAGGGCACAGGAAGTTGTTCCCGTGGCACCTACACCAATTGAAGTGGAAGCTTATGATATTGATCATGAAGTTTCGGATCAAATCACTGCCGTGCCTCGTAGGGTGACAAGGATACGTGCTACTTCAGAGTGGTACGGTAATCCTGTCTTGGAAGTCATGTTGCTAGACAACAATGAACCTACGATCTATGGAGAAGCGATGGTGGGCCCGGATTCCGATAAATGGCTTGAGGCCATAAAATCCGAGAGAGGATCCATGTATGAGTACAGATGGATTTCAAAAGGAAGACGGACAATGATGGTAAATGTCACCATTAAGAAAGTTCGACTTGTCGTTAAGATGTTTTCTGACAAGTTCAAGGAGTTGACTACGATGAGATTTTCTCACTCGTAGCGATGCTAAGAGTCTGTCGGATTCATGTTAGCATTAGCTGCATTTATGAAATCTGGCAGATGGATATCAAAACGAGTTTCCTTACCAGTTTTCGTAAGGAAAGGTTGTATGTAATACAATCAGAAAGTTTTTGTCGATCCTAAGGATGCTAAAAGGTATGCTAGCTCCAGCGATCCTTCTAAGGACTGGAGTGAGCATCTCGGAGTTGGAATGTATGCTTTGATGATGATCAAAGATTTTGGGTTTGTACAAAGTTTATGAGAAACTTGTATTTCCAAAGAAGTGAGTGGGAGCACTATAGAATTTCTGATGAGTATATGTTGTTGACATATTGTTGATCAGAAATGACGTAGAATTTCTGGAAAGCATATAAGGTTATTTGAAAGGTGTTTTTCAATAGAAAACCTGGATTAAGCTACTTGAACATTGAGCATCAAGGATAGATCAAAATGCTTAATAATACTTTCAAATGAGCACATACCTTGACATGATCTTGAAGGTGTTCAAGATGGACCAGTCAAAGAAGGAGTTCTTGCCTGAGTTGTAAGGTACGAAGTTAAGACTTAAAGCTCGACCACGGCAGAAAAGAGAGAAAGGACGAAGGTCGTCCCCTATGCTTTAGACGTAGGCTCTACAGTATGCTATGCTGTGTACCGCTCCGAAAGTGTGCCTTGCCATGAGTCAGTCAAGGGGTACAAGAGTGATCCATGAATGGATCACAGGACAGCGGTCAAAGTTATCCTTAGTAACTAGTGGACTAAGGAATTTTCTCGATTATGGAGGTGGTAAAAGAGTTCGTCGTAAAGGGTTACGTCGATGTAAGCTTGACACCTATCCGGATAGCTCTGAGTAGAGATACCGGATACATATAATGGAGCAACAATTTAGAATAGCTCCAAGTAGAACAGTTATTTGGAATAGCTCCAAATAGAGCGTGGTAGCTGCATCTAGGAGATGACATAGAGATTTGTAAAACACACACGGATCTGAAAGGTTCAGACCCGTTGACTAAAACCTCTCTCACAAGCAACATGATCAAACTTAAAACTCATTGAGTATTAATCACATAGTGATGTGAACTAGACTACTGATTCTAGTAAACTCTTGGGTATTAGTCACATGGCGATGTGACCTGTGAGTGTTAATCACATGGCGATGTGAACTAGATTATTGACTCTAGTGCAAGTGGGAGACTGTTGGAAATATGCCCTAGAGGCAATAATAAAAGTACTATTATTATATTTCCTTGTTCATGATAATTGTCTTTTATTCATGTTATAACTGTATTATCCGGAAATCGTAATACACGTGTGAATACATAGACCACAATATGTCCCTAGTGAGCCTCTAGTTGACTAGCTCGTTGTGATCAACAGATAGTCATGGTTTCCTGGCTATGGACATTGGATGTCGTTGATAATGGGATCACATCATTAGGAGAATGATGTGATGGACAAGACCCAATCCTAAGCCTAGCACAAAGATCGTGTAGTTCGTATGCTAAAGCTTTTCTAAATGTCAAGTATCTTTTCCTTAGACCATGAGATTGTGCAACTCCCGGATACCGTAGGAATGCTTTGGGTGTACCAAACGTCACAACGTAACTGGGTGGCTATAAAGGTGCATTACAGGTATCTCCGAAAGTGTCTGTTGGGTTGGCACGAATCGAGACTGGGATTTGTCACTCCGTGTAAACGGAGAGGTATCTCTGGGCCCACTCGGTAGGACATCATCATATGCGCAATGTGACCAAGGAGTTGATCACGGGACGATGTGTTATGGAACGAGTAAAGTGACTTGCCGGTAACGAGATTGAACAAGGTATCGGTATACCGACGATCGAATCTCGGGCAAGTAAAATACCGCTAGACAAAGGGAATTGTATACGGGATCGATTGAGTCCTTGACATCGTGGTTCATCCGATGAGATCATCGTGGAACATGTGGGAGCCAACATGGGTATCCAGATCCCGCTGTTGGTTATTGACCGGAGAACGTCTCGGTCATGTCTGCATGTCTCCCGAACCCGTAGGGTCTACACACTTAAGGTTCGATGACGCAAGGGTTATAAAGGAAGCTTGTATGTGGTAACCGAATGTTGTTCGGAGTCCCGGATGATATCCCGGACGTCACGAGGAGTTCCGGAATGGTCCGGAGGTAAAGATTTATATATAGGAAGTCCTGTTTCGGCCATCGGGACAAGTTTCAGGGTCATCGGTATTATACCGGGACCACCGGAAGGGTCCCGGGGGCCCACCGGGTGGGGCCACCTGCCCCGGGGGGCCACATGGGCTGTAGGGGGTGCGCCTTGGCCTACATGGGCCAAGGGCACCAGCCCCTAGAGGCCCATGCGCCAAGATATAGGAAAAAGGGGAGAGTCCTAAAGGGGGAAGGCACCTCCGAGGTGCCTTCGGGAGGATGGACTCCTCCCCCCTCCTTAGCGGCACCCCTTCCTTGGAGGAGGGGGCAAGGCTGCGCCTCCCCCCTCTCCCCTGCCCCTATATATAGTGGAGGGGAGGGAGGGCATCCACACCTGAGCCCTTGGCGCCTCCCTCCCTCCCGTGACACCTCCTCCTCTCCCGTAGGTGCTTGGCGAAGCCCTGCAGGATTGCCACGCTCCTCCATCACCACCACGCCGTTGTGCTGCTGCTGGATGGAGTCTTCCTCAACCTCTCCCTCTCTCCTTGCTGGATCAAGGCGTGGGAGACGTCACCGGGCTGTACGTGTGTTGAACGCGGAGGTGCCGTCCGTTCGGCACTTGATCATCGGTGATCTGAATCACGACGAGTACGACTCCATCAACCCCGTTCACTTGAACGCTTCCGCTTAGCGATCTACAAGGGTATGTAGATGCACTCTCCTTTCTACTCGTTGCTGGTCTCTCCATAGATAGATCTTGGTGATTCGTAGGAAATTTTTTGAATTTCTGCTACGTTCCCCAACAGATATATGTTCCAAATGCACATATAATTTAATAAGCATATATACGTCCCATGTATATGCAGCCTACAAAATATATGCATTGAAGTATTCATCTCTGCAATTTTTGGGTATTTTCTTTTTTCTTGGTACCTTAGGCTCACATGGGTAGGAATAGGATATAAGGAAAGAGTAGCATGTTGGTTCAGGAATCATAGGCAATTTTAAGCCAGTGATATTTATAGTTGGTTTGAGTGTGGCTTAGTTTTCAGGATTCATTTCTCCATCCAGTGATATTTATCACGTTGGTTTCGGAATCTGCTTTGATGCGTAAAGTCCAGGATTATTTTCTCCATTCTGTTTATTAATTCTGGGAGAATCTTGCATATTTTATAAAATAAGGCATGTGCAGTCATATGGCTGATTTTGTTTTCCCTAGGAAGGGCACCGTAATTATATCATGCTAAGAACATTGACCCTGTTAGTAATTTGGTTTAAGGAGTTTTGCTTCTGTACATGCCCCTAAATGTTTGCACGAATCTTAAGTTACTAGGAGTACCAGATAACAGGTCCTGGTTCTACAAAGAACTCCTTCGTATGTGCCTTTTTTTCCAATATATAATGTTCATAACATAAAACTCATGCTTGCTGGATTTGATAGGTGAAATGTGGAGTAAGAGGAAACACCAGAACAAGATGCAATGAATATTTTGCTTCGTGGTGATTGAGCAGATGACTATCAACACCGACGGAGCATCGTCCATCTTGATAGCACACTGCCAAGCTGCGCAGGTATGGGAATGTCATGTTTATGTTTTTCTGTGAAGAACACCTTTTTATCTTCATCTTGATAAGTAACTGCATTTTGTGTTTTTTGCTCTGTAGTTCAGCATGAGAGATAGGGTAGTTAGTCTAGGAAACTTATGTACGAGCCACTCAGATTCAATTAGCTTTTATGTGACAGTGCATATGGTGTTGTTGCTATGAGTCTGCTGGTCAGCAACTTCCAGTTGGTTTCATCGAGAGGGATAAGGAGGATTTCACCAAGAAATAAAAACAGAGAAAAGGCCATAAGTGTTACTACCAATAGCCTCAAACGAGAAAATCGATACTTTCCATGATATCTGCGCAATATTTCAAAAGTTTTAGCAAGTGCCTAATCATATAACGTGAATACCAAATTACTATTAATATGAGCAGTGTGCATGCTTTAGAAAAGAGTTTTATGTTAATGCAGAGGTATTGTGACCAACACCCTGAGGAGATTGGCACACTTGCATAAGTGAAGGCTCAGTTTTCAGTGGCGAAGAAATGCCGCAAAACTTCGAGAAGGTGCATGTCTACTGTACTTTCAGTCTGATAGTGACTGATTCCTATGGGGTTATTTCTGAAACTTTGGCTTGTTTGCTTATTTCCTTACAAGTTGTAACCTAACCTTGAACTGCTTATCAATAGCTGACCATAAATTAATTAAAACTACTGCAAAAACATAAGAAAACTCCTAATATTGTTGCTATATTTTGCAACTTCCATCCCAACCTATGCTCATCAGAACCACTTCGAGTATGAGAACCTCTCCTGGAATCAATTCAAGCCAGTATTCTTGGCAATGATGCAGTGTTATGTATGAGAAGGTGTTATGTATGACTTCAGATCATTCTGGATCACCTGGCTTATTAGGACTCATAATCTAGATCATTGCTGCAACCACAAAGCAATTGTTATTGTATGGTGATGCAGTACGAGCCTCAAGTAATTCCATATTTTGCAATTGAGTTTCACTATTAAAATTTATGTCAAACCAGGTTCCTTCTGTTCTGATGCTTAATTGGTAATTGGCAATCTCATGCTTGGGTCCGTACTGCATAGGGGATTAGAACTTGCTTTTGTTTAATTCTGTACACGTCAAAATTTTGAACCTGGAGTATTCTCTTGCTTAGAGGTGATCGATATTCATATGGCGTTACCTCTTGTAGGAAGATGGCAGTGAGATGGATGTTGATGCTGTAGCTCCGGCGGCTCAAGTTTCAATCAAGCATGGACTCCTAGAGATTGAAATATACTGCTACCTTCTTGTGTTGATTTTCCTTATAGATCACAAGAAATATGATGAGGTACGACCAAGAATTTCCTCCACTTTGTCATCATTAGTGAGACATACCAATTTGATGTTCTCTTCAGGCTAAAGCATGTGCAAACGCTAGCATTGCTCGTCTGAAGAATCTCAAGAGGAGGGCTGTTGATGTTTTGGCTTCTAGGCTGTATTCGTATTACTCGTATGTCCATGAACTCACCAACAGCCTTGCTGAAATTCATGGGTGAGTTATTATATCATAATTAATCTCTACTCCTAATGTCTCAGTTGGTAGAATAGTCTTCATGGTTTTTTCCGTCCCACCACTTTCGTCCGATTTTTTCGTCCCCTCCCCCACCCCCACGCACACACCCAAAGAAAAACCACCCCGCACCACCGCTCCTCTCGATCGTCTCCCGTCTCCACCCGCCGCCCGCTGCCCTCGCCTCTCTTTGCCCCGATCTCGATGGCGCCTCCCACCTCGGCGGGGCAGCAACCTTGAGTGCCGGCAGCGCCGTATGTAATCTCCACGATCCCCTTCCTGCAGTCCTATCCGCCCCTCTCTATTTCCTCACAGATCGCCGCTTAGGGTTTTGCCATGCCGCCACCGCCTCCCGCGCTCCCTGCTACCGCCCCTGCATCTCAACCACCGGCCCGCCCCTAGCCCCGCCCGCGGAGCCCTTCCTTCCATGGCGTTTTTATGATGGTCCGCCATCATGATCGCCTTCATCCTCAAGATCGGGAACATCCTCTTTCTCTCTAGAGGCTTCCTTTTCTCATGATGTATATATAAATGAAACAAAATAGTAAATTTTAGTATGCCTAGGAAGGCAGGACCATGCATCAGGAGACAACTCATAGCCTTGGATACGGATATATTCAGCTGCATAATAGCCATCTTAATTCTTCAGAGCTTACATGGACAAAAAAATGTGAAAGATAACCAAAGAATGCCCATAGAAACAAGGCTATGCTAACTCGTACCGTAGCCATGCTAATGTAAATCAAGATCAGGCAAACTTATGCATACACATACTGTAGCCATGCTAACCATGCACTACCCAGGATTGTTATGTATCAAACATGTTCCTGTTGTACTTCTGGTTGCTAAGCAGAAAATACAAACCGAACCAGTGAGTTAGGCTTGCTTAAAGTATGCTCACTGACCTGCTTCTTGATCTTCATCAGAAGTTTAGCATTGTTTTAGTACCTTCAAATATTAAGTTTAACAAATTTGTATGTTCAGTGTGGTCAAAAGTACGCTTCTGTGAGCATATTATTTGATCAAACTGTGGCTCCCGGTTTTTTAACATACGGCACTTGTAACAATTTGGGCATATTATTTGATCAAACTGTGACCCCAAGTTGTTGTTTTCTGGAACAAGCAATTCAAATTTTAACACTTGGACATATGGAGGCGAGAAATTCGCGCCGATCCCCTCTATGTGATGTATCTAATACTGATAATGTGGATAATTCCTGAATGACTGCATCGCCTATGCCAGGTAGGATACCATTTAACTTCATTGCTTTATAGGTTGCAGCCTTAGGGACATACATATTCTGCTATCTTTGTGGTTGTTTTTTGACAGTTGCATGTAACAGCAGTCGCCAAACACAGCTTAGTCCCGAGTGGATCTCGCATGGAAAGGAAAGATATTGCTACAGAACACCGACAACAGAAGAAGAAAAATCGATGGATGCGACTACTGTATGCCGACGACCTCTTGGTGATATCACAAATTATGATCAAATCCCCCATTTGGGTCCAGGTAAATCCCACTAAAAATAATTAAATGGAAGAATCTGTAATTAATAGCTTAGTGCTGATTTCAGTGGTTTTATATGCATTCGCTAGCCATGATAGACGGCACACATCCACCAAGTGGATCGTTCATACGAGAAGCAACCGTCCTTACTAACTCCAGTTACACATTCTTCACCGGTGACAACATTTGTACCAATGTTTCATCGTTCCCTGCTCCGAGCAATCTCACAGATGATTTTCCCTCATCTCATTGGTGTAGTTCAGGCGGCATGACCCCCATTTTCCCTTAATCTACATCACAAATTTATGATGCCTGGTCGATACCTAAGGAAAATAATTTCTCTTTTAACTTTACTCTATATGATGATGGGTGCAAAGATTTAAACCAAAACGACATTGAGCGTGATGGCTATGCCGTTGTGCTTGCGTCTACACTCAGAGAAAATGGTGAACGAGGAAACACGATGGAGAGAGTAAAACGACCTTATCAAGCAATGGAAGAGATGGAGCTCCCAGAGATGCGAATCACATGGGTACGTCATCGAGAATGGTCAAAAGTCTGAACTTTTACGTCCTCCAGGTAGACCCATCCTTCACAAACAATGTTTTTTACAGATGAGCATAAGAAGTATAGCTTGATCACAACCTATCGATTGAATCATTTCAGTACCTTGAAAGTGCCGACATAGAACTCGTCCCCGAGCATGTCCTGAACCATCCCCGGAACTGAACGAGGGTGTTGGGTTTGATCAGTCCGAGATTTGATGCGTCCAACACAGGTCCTTGGCCAGGTTGTAGTACTTCTTTGTGTACAAGCCTCCCTCTGCATACACATCAGAATAAATTCAGTAAAATCATTCAGTCCATCAAAAGGAGCACCATTCTGAGACACCAAAATTACAAATTCGCATCAAGGAATTCAGTAAGACACTCAGTCTATTATAATATGAAGTAGAATTCTTTAAGATTACACCTTCGCATGAGCCAGATTCTTCGGCTAGGATGTCAGTGATGTCCTGACTGTCTATATGCTCAAATTGGTACTAGCAGATAAAGCATGTCAACCAGAAAAATCTTCACATTTGGCAGACCAGATGCATAAGAGCAAATCTGCTTCCTCGTCACAAATATGAATCAGAATGAAACCCGGTCGAGCTCGCACCTTGAGTTACTTGCCGTGCTCGCGCCCGGTCGAGCTCTCCCCGGAGGCTACTCCGCCGCTGCCTGGGATGGCCACGCCGTGGAGATGGACGGCGCGTCTCGGCTGAGGTGGAAGACCGGGTCCGACGACCAGGGCGCCATACATCCAACTCGCCGCGCCACACCTCGTGCCCGAGGTCATCTCACCCAAATCCGGACGGGCTCTGCGAATGGACAACGGTGAGGCCTTATGCGTCTCCCGGTCGTATCCGGCTGCTCGTCGCGCCAGATGTGTTGGCATCTCCGTGGCGGGGAGTGGACAGGACGAATGACGCCATGGAGGGGATGGGAGGCGGCAGTGAGAGGAGAGTGTGGGCTGAACCCAATGCCGTGGAGGGAAGGCAGCAGGGAGTAGACATGGTGGTGGCGCCGCCTTGGCAGGGAGAGAGTGAGGGATTGTGCCGTGGCCGTGGCCGTGCGGTCAGCGAGTGAGATAAGTGATTTTTTTTTTCAAGATAGGAAGAAAAGGAGCATGGCGTTTGGTTTTTAGGAATAAAAAAGGTATAGCTGTTGTAGTGTTGTGTGTGTGTGCAAGGGAGAAGTGATTGTTTGCTGTGAGAGATGGCACATACTTTTTTTTATTTAATGAAAATATCACATACCCCAACAAGTAATTTTCTGAAAATAATCACCAACAAGTGATCTAAATGTTACAGACTGGGCGGTCGTAAAACAGATTCAGGAGTCAAATATAAACTGATGCGTAAACACTTGTCAAGATCAAAAATTAAGTTTTATATTCATCAACGCAGACGTATTATATTACATGTCTTGAGAAAAGCAGTATTGATAACAAAATCTTTATTAGCAGACTCATACAGGTAGACTTGTTCATCGTGTGTATGATATACTAAAGCAAAATTTTGATTTCTCTGAATGATATTCTAAAGAAATTTTTGTAATATTTGCAGCGCATCATGTGTAGTATTATTCAAGGTAAATTTTATGAAATATTAGACACGAGATGTGTGTCTGATCATGTCACCCGAGTATTTCATTTTCATACATGTTCTCGTTATTTCATCTTATTATCTTAAGCTTTCTCTTAGATTTGTTTTTTACTAATATTTTGCCTGAAGATATGAAACACTTTCGACGGAGAGTTAGACATGAATAAGATAAAAGGACGCGTGATTTATCTAATTCTGATGTCGTGCTCCTGGAGAGTCCACATGAATTAGTTGACTGCCACTGCAAATACATCTTGTTGATCGATTATGTCAATTGTTTAGAGTAAGCAACATTTATAAGTATATTATGCATCAATATACATTTTTGTGATTCTTACTAATTATTTTTCAGAAAGGAATGGGTGTGAATCTCGATGCCACATCCAATGGGCTTAAGTCTCAAAAAATGAAGGCATACTTAACATGTTCTATGGATTTGTTTCAACATGGCCATATGTATGCTTGCATGCAATGAGGTCTTCTTGGTTCTAGACCCTCTTGTACACTTCATGGATCTGGAGTTTTGTGTAAGTTATCATAATTGTATAGCCTTACGTGCTTTTTAATTAGTAGAGATTTCTTAAGAATCCTGTAAATGAAGCTAAAGACAGCATTCATGACATTGTATGAGAATATCTTAAACATATCAAGGAGATTTTAGTTTGTAATAGATAATTAGTTGAGTCATTACTCTAAATGTATACATTGTCATATTGCATTTTTATTTATTTTCTTTCTTTTTTTGTGGAAATGATCTAGATCTATTATCAAAGTTCATCGAAAGTACAAATCATCTCAAACATACTAAAATTTACATTGAGATTCCAACACCCCCAAAAACAACCACTACCCCCGCCAAAACAAGTTGTCGACGCACCACGGTCGTTGCTCCCCTACCGGAGCCGGCTTGACCTTTGTCGATGATAGGAGGGAAGTCTTCGTACACGTGCCCCTAAGGATCAGCGCTCTGGAATCGCAGTCGTCACTGTTGAACCCTTGCATCGATTTGAAGCACCTGCACATCTCGCCACATGACGAGAAACCCTAACCTCACCGCCGCAAAAGAGACAGCAAGAATCTACGCCGAAACTCCATTGACTACGTCTAGACGAACGAACTCGAGGTGGATTAGAGTCCGAAAGACAAACTCAAGGAAGTAGCGCGCCATCCGCCTGAGCACCACACCTTCAAGGAATAGAAATCCCTAACCTAAACTACTAACCGGAGCGGAGGCACTGGGATTCCCCTCCCCGCCACCGGCCGTTGGAGCGGTAGACACAGGGGAGGCGAATCCACGGACTCGCCGGCGAAATTTAGAGGGGAGAGTTTGTCCCAGTCACGAGGAAGTCTCGTTAGAAAATTATTTTTATTTATTTTCTAATTGTATTTTATTGGCTATCTTTTCTATACATGCATTATGCTTATACAACCAACAAAATTATTGAAATACCCATGGCAACGCACGGGCATTCTACTAGTTGAATTAATACACGAACTAGGGAATACTACCTGTCGTTTGTGCTTCAACCGGAGTAGTACAGTGCTATGGTGCTGTCACGTCACGTACGCATGGAAACATGTGAGATGGGTGACTAAACAACTTTGGAGGTGCACCATTCGAGCATGTCAACGTGCTGTAAATAAGTGTATTAGACCATGCGTGTTATATATACCTGACAATGGGCAATGTTCACGCAAAGGGTTTTCACTGCTAGGTGTCCAGTCAGAAATACCTGACAATGGTATGCAAGAATGCAGATTGTCCCTCCAGGGTGCATGGCTTTCTCCCTAAGTATGGCACAAGTTGGGTGATCAGTGACTTAGTTAATCACACTTGTCTTATTCCCTGCATCCCTCAAGATCATGCCAACCTCTCATCGACGCTTATTGCTCGGTTGTTTTATGATGAGATAGTGCAGGGCAAAGCTATGAAAGTGAAAGCAGTCCAGACAAAAGTCTTTGCCAGGTTCAATTACAGAATTTCTTATGGCAAGGCTTGGAGGGCTAAGCATGCGGCGCTTGAGAGGAGATTTGGTTCTTATTTTGATGCATATCACTCTGTTGTCCAGCTCCTCCACACCTTGCAGCAGCGGAATCCAGGCACCTATATCGATATCCAAGACATGTTCATGCCAGAGTTCCCAACTGTGAGGGTGCTGCATCGTCTCTTCTTCTCTTTTGGTGTATGCATCGAAGCTTTCAGGCATTGCCGAACTGTGATATGTGTTGATGGTACATTTCTCACAGGCAAGTACAAGGGTCAGATCCTGATAGCCATAGGTCAAGACGGCCAAAATCAAGTTGTCCCACTCGCATTTGCTTTTGTGGAGAGTGAGAACATTGAAAGTTGGACATGGTTCTTCAGGAAGTTGAAAATATCAGTTGTGAAGGAGAAACCCAATGTGTGCATCCTTCATGACAGGCACATAGGTATACTCAGTGCGATAAGGACACTGACAAACCCAGGCACTGAGGAACAAACTCCATGGGTGGACTTGCAGAGCCGTTGGTGCATGCGCCATCTAGGGGCTAATTTCTTATCGCAGTTTAGAAATAAGAACCTGATGAATCTGTTCAAAAAACTCTGCAAGCAAACCAGTTATGGAAGTACAATTTGTTACGTGATAGACTTAATGTGTGCACGCAGAGACACGTAAGGGACAGGAAAGTTGCAAGAGATGCAGTGGTGAGGGCACATGTTGAAGCAGTAGGTGCACAGTTGGCAACAGGAACAACGGCCGTGGAGGAGGAGCCTGTTGGGCTATGTGACCTTCCAGGCTTTGACCCACCTGGTACTAGGAGAAGGCTGGGAGGTCGATTAAAACTCTCGAGTAGTGGATAGAGCATGAGCCTCTTGAGAGGTGGTCTTTGCTACATGACACATTTGGAGCAAGGTACGGTGTCATGATAATGAACCTCGCGGAAACATACAACCTTGTCCTTAGAGGAAACTGGGCATTGCCACTTACATCCATTGTTGAGGGTATTTTTTATGGAACCGTGAAGTATTTCAAAGATAGACGCCAAAAAGCAGAGCAGCATATTTTGAACAACCCGAATACATGTTACTGTGAAAGAGTCACGAAGTACATGGACAACAAGATGCAAAAAGCTAGGTCACACACTGTAGTCGCCATCGGTAATCAAGAAAGAAGGTTTGAGGTCCGCTTAGCCAACAACAAATTCAGATGTGCAAATGAGTTGAGGACGCATGAGGTGAGAATTGATAATGAAGCCTGGCCAACATGTGAGTGCACATGCAACAAACCGAAATTGCCCTTTCTCACATGTACTTGTTGTTTGCGGACAGCTTGGAATGGACACAATATCGTTTGTGTCTCCATTTTTTTCTAAAATAGTCTATCCTCAATACCTGGACAGGTGAGCTGATGGGTTATTGATCAATGGGTAACTTCAATAGCGTCAACCCCGCTGAAAGGCGTTACATTCAAACCCAGAGCATATGCGTACAAGTAGAGGCAGACAACAGTGTCAGCGCATCCGGAATGATATGGATGAATCTGAAGCAGGAGGTCCGACTAGGCAATGCATTCTATGGAATGAATTTGGCCATAGGGACACTGATTGTCCCACTTTCATCACTGGGCGTGGACGAGGCAACCGGTGACGAAGAGGAGGTAGAGGAAGTAGAGGAGTAAGAGGGAGAGGAAGAAGATAAGCTAGCAGTACTATTAAGTGTGGCACTATGTTCCGAATTTGTATTAAGTGTGGCACTATGATCTGAATTTGTATTAAGTGTGGCACTATGTTCTGGATCTGTATTAAGTGTGGCACTATATTCTGAATTTTTATTAAGTGTGTCACTTTGTTCTGAATTTTTATTAAGTGTGGCACTATGTTCTGAATTTGTATTAAGTGTGGCACTATATTCTGAATTTTTATTAAGTGTGGCACTATGTTCTGAATTTTTATTAAGTGTGGCACTATGTTCTGAATTTTTATGTGCAGGAATGTCGGGAATGTTGTTGCTGAATGGGGACATTGATAGGGGTCATCGTGCTGCAATAAGGCATGAGCGCAAGGTTGAGCCTCTGGTCACTCGCACTCCTAAGGAGAACTGGATGATACACCAAGGATGGGCTCAGCGGTATGTGCTTTATTAATTTGCACACTGACGTGCATATTAATGGGAGACACTAACTGAAAAGTTCTGTGATGAAGGTTGAAATGGGCCGGCCTATTACCTTTCGCGCGTCTGGTTGAGTCCATCCCGGGCTACAAACTCCTCGCCATCGACTCCTCGTTGTTGAGCTGCTTAGTGGACCGTTGGAGGCCAGAGAACCACACGTTTCACTTCCGATGGGGAGACATGGCTCCTACTCTCGAGGATGTGTCACTTTTGCTGGGACTACCGCTGGCAGGTCATGCCATAGGACCATTGGACGCACCGGCTGGTTGGGAGCAAGGTCTTACACAACGTTTTCATGGTGTTTTTCCGGATGTTCTGGATCCGGTATGGGAGCATCATGGACCTAAGTATGATTGGTTGCTCAATTTCCAGGTTATTTCCCCTACCTCTTATCTTCAATTTATCGTGCATATGGTTTTACAGAAAATACATGCGGCTTACTTACTAAAACTTTCTATTTGATTAATGCAGGTCCAGAAGTTTCAGGCGCCATTGAGTGCGGAACAGATCACCCGGAGCCTGAAGGCCTACATAATGTGGCTTTTTGGCAAGGTGATGTTCACAGAGAACCATGTCAGCACTATTAGCACGCTCTACATCCCTATGGCACTCGAGATAGCGAACGCTCAGATGGCAGATCAGATCCGACAAAGGAGTTGGGGTTCGGCGGTCTTAGCGGCTACATACCGAGGTATGTGCAACGGTTGCCAGCTTATATCGAGAAAGCCAGATTTCCACTATTCCTACAGCTGTGGTCGTGGGAGAGGTTCTTTATAGGGAGACCAGATGTACGTGTTAATCAGCCTATAGACGCTATGTTTGATGCTGATGGCATCGACATGCCTACTTTTGGTTTGTGTTGGACACGTCGCGAGGTATGTATCGTGTTATAGTTTAATGCATTTTTTGTGTGCACCAGAGATAGTTCAATGCTAGATGCTACTAACATTTGTTTTCTGCAGAGACGACCAGAAAGGCATACACGACACTGAACGAGCAGTTCGGTACGTACACTGGGGTCATCTGGCAGCCCTACACTGAAGCAGCCATAAATGCGAGATACCCTGGTGGTATGTCTTTGCTGTGCACAAGGGACCGAGATTACTGGATGACGAAATCGAAGATCATCTTTGATATCTTCGTCGAGGAGATGGCACAACAGAGGGTTATGAGGAAATTTGGTCTTCTGCAGTTGCAGCTACCTCCCCCTACAGAGAAGCCGGTGCCATCACACATCCACAGGTATCAACCAGTTTTACAATGTTGCATTATCTTTCATAGTGCTCAATTCGAAGGGCATGATACCACAATTATCTTTCATAATTGTTGAACACACACCACAATTTTAGGACAACAAGGAAGGGCATGACTAGGACAACTTCTGAGTGGCTAGTTAGACTAGAGTCATACGTTATAGAATGGGAGACAGCAAACACAAATCTATGGCACGAGAATCATAATTTTGAACTCAATGAATTCAATCTCTATTTGCGGCGCTACATGACCGGAACACGGTTACGCATCGTTGAGCACTCTCACCCAGAGGAGATACCTGATCCTACTCCGTCGGATACGTACCCGAGCTATGATACTTCGGGCTCTAGGCAGTACGCGGTAAGATATATTTTCTTTAAGTAATGTTGTCACATACATTGGCGTGCATACTTAATAATCATCCTAAAAATTTGCAGGCTACCTTACGAACTCTACGACGATGTGGCCACCTTTGGACGATCACTGTCGTCAGGACCTCTTCTTCACCACCATCCTATCATACAACCCTTCTTGGAACGGATGCATAACAAAGTACGGGCTATCTACGAGGCTATCACGTGCACCCGGAGAAGCGGCGTTGTTCAGCACTAGCAACAGCAGCCGCGTCCCTCTATGCACCGACATCAACCACGTCCACATCTAGCACATCAGCCGACGACCAGGCCAACTCCTCCTAAACAACCCGGCAGTTCATCGTGAAGCACCCACAACACTATGGTCCCACATTGAGCTTCGTGTTTTCTCCACAGCACCACGGTCCCTCGTCGAGATTTGAGCCAGAGCAGCCATCACAGCCAGCAGGTGTGTGTCTTCATATTTATTGTTTTCAATATTAGTTGAGGCGACATCATTCTTCATGACTTAAAGTTCCGTCGTGCAGGAGCCTATGGATATCATGCGTCTATGTCGGCATCACATGATACGTGAGGGAGTGATCAACATCCTGAGGAGAACATACAGGCTCAGATGTCGCAGCACACCCACTGGATGAACATGTTTTTGACTCCTCCACCAGGCCCCACACAGGATACACAGCATGACCAGGGAGAGTCTGAGATTCCTCCTCGTAACATTAGGCCACCCGATAGGTGGGGATGTACGCCGCCTGTAGATCCACCTCCCCGCCAGGCCAGACGTCGTCACTGACGCTTCTATATATCAGTAGAGACATGAACATCTACTTATGTATGAGACTTATGTCTATTCTATGTATGAGACAAATGACTATATACTTATGTATGAGACATATGCCTACTCTATTTTAGTACTCTGTTATCCGAACTACAACATCATATTTAGATAGAACAGAATGCTCGTACAACAAGACAGTACAAACAACTACATAGAAGTACATCTAAATTAAACGGTACGTACGACTGAACTTACAACATACATCATAAAAACTACATGAAGTCATCATCGTCATCCTCCATCGATGCAGAACTCTTGCCCTTCGACGATGAAGAACTCTTGCCCTTCGACAATGAGGAACTCTTGCCCTTCGATGATGCAGAACTCTTGCCCTTCGATGATGCAGAACCCGGAAGCAGCGGCATGAAGATATCATGTTCGTCCTTGCTCTCCTCAGTCCATAAAGATGGACTATTTGTTGCAATCCTTCTGAAAGTTTCACTCTTTGGCTTCACTACCTTCTTCCACCTTTCATGCAACCTAAGAAGTTCTTTACGTACCTCCTCATAGGTCCTTTCAGGCCACCCAGACCTACGTAATTCGTTAACCAACTCATTCATTATGGTGTCACTACCGGTGAGTTCGTCCCATGGAACTATCCTATTTTTAATCCTGAAATCGGTAGCTAGCCTCAGAAGAGTCCTGCTCATCCCAGGGTGAAAGCTACGATCGAAAGGATAATGGGACATCTCAACTACACTACACTGGAATGCTTATCCACCTCCGCCTGAAGGGGGTTTTATAGGTAGAGAGGAGAAAATGGCGGGAAAGAACGACTGCGGTATGGCGGGAAAGGGTTGGCGGGAACATATGGCGGGAAACGGGTGTCGGGAAAAAGTTGACGGGAAAATATTGAGGGGCAAGGGTTGGCGGGAACATTTGGCGGGAAACGGGTGGCGGGAAAATATTGAGGGGAAAGGGTTGCACGAAAATACGGGGCAAAAATGGTGCATGCATCAGTCAGCCCACAGCAGGCCTATCGGCTCACAGCAGGCCTATCGGCCCACAGCAGGCCTATCAGCCCACAGCAGGCCGACTGGACCTGAACTTGTGGCCGACAGGTCTATCGGCCGGCAGCAAGCCGATAGGCCTCCAGTCGGCCTGCTGTGGGCCGACCAGGTCGAGTCGGCCAGCTGCGGGCCAACGGTGTATTATTTTTGTAAATTGTTAAATGGGCATAATATTATACAAATTAATAAAAGATGTATTATTCTAAAAAAATTATTTATTGTCATCGACAACGCCCTCCCATAATTAATCATAAAATCTTCTTCCTCTACTCTTCTAGGCCAACCTATGTGGTCTTTCCTATTCGTCATTGTCCTTCCATATCAATGACACATACTACAATGGTTTATGAAGCTACAACGTCGAGCATGGCCACGGTCCTTGGTACAAGCTATGAACACACCCATCTCCAACCAATTCGGGAGATGAGTGTGACTATAGTCAATGGGTTGAAAGAAGGACCGTGGAGTAGATCACACACACGCAAACACATGTAGCCAAATCTCCATGGAGAAAGGGGAATTCAAGCTCCAGTATGACGCAAGTTCCGAGAGTTGGTCATAAAATTAATAGATAAATAATTAATGAACTGACCAACCTTCTCTAGACTCAACATACCAATTCTTATAAAGGATGCACCACCTCTTTAGTCTTGTACTTGCAGCCTCTTAGCCATGTTATCACGATATTATTTTGTGCCAAACAAACAAGGATACTCTCTCTCTCTCTCTCTAACACACACACACAAAAACGCTCTCTCTCTCTCTTACACACATAGAGAGAAAGAGAGAGAGAGAGGGGGATACAATTATGATGGGTTGGAGCGATGTAATCTGGTATGAATTGGAGGCATACAAAAACAAATCATCTACAGATAGTGGTCGGCCTGCAAAATTAGCTCAACATCATTCCTTCTCTTGAGAACAAGATTCCACTCAGACCATGGTCCAACAGAATCATAGCACTTTGCCATCTACTGGATTGATTGGGAGTACAATTTGTGTGATACAAGTGTTGTACTAGGAGTAAAAAATAATACTAATCCGCATATTGTAGCGTATATTCATTACATAATGTAAATGTGAAAAGTGTAGCTCTTATTCACCGCCTGGAATCAAATTTGGTTGTTCTATCATGCAAAGCATTATTTCGGTTGTATATAGGCTATTTGAGAAAAAGGTTTTCTCCTAAGTTGTTTAAGACTATTTGATCTACACACCCACCAAGACCTAAGTATTAAATTTGGGAATTTGAAGCTTCCCTTCCTTGTTGGTTTACACCTTGCACTTAATTCATCCTCATACTGGAAGATTGTTCTCACTCTGCTTCATATTTTTCCCATTGGGGTTTCCAATAGATGATAGAGTGCACTCTATAAAAATACCATTTTAAATTCGTGGATACTTTAATAAAAATATGACCAATTCTCTATTCAAGGAAAAAAGTTTTATCAATATTTTCGAAGTTCCAAGGTTTATTAAAATTTATGAACATTTTGTAAATTCTCAAAAAAAAATTATGTTTTTCAACTCACAAATATTTCAAAACTGATGAAGATTTTTAAAATTGTGAACATTGAAATTTGCGAATATTTTTGTTCTGTGAACATTTTTGTAACTCCACATTATTTTTACAAATTCATAAGCATTTTTCAACTCATGATAATTTTAAAAAACACGAGAAACATTTTAAAACTCATGAACACTTTGTAAAATTATTGGCTATTTCTTGAGAATTGTTCAGATATATTAGATTTTAAATATATTCATGATTTCTTTTAATCTTTGGAAAAGGAAGAAAATATTTCTCCAAAAGAAGGCACGAAAACGAGACATTGTGTGCCTTTATGCATTCCATTGTTCGGTTAGAGCGCCTACAAAAAAACCCGGTCAAAGCCATACATAGGCCAGGCCCACATGCAACTCATTAGCTCCCACCAAAGAAAACCCGATATGGCAACCTTCATGCTGTGCGTCTTACCTCCTCTATTATATGCATAGTGGGAGGAAAAGGGAAACTCAAGAAACAGTAGCAAACTGAGTAGCGGTATCTCTTACTGCAAAAATATAGTAGCATTATCTGTTTAATCAAGCGTGTATGTCCAGTCTCGTAGGTCTAGACAGGAAGGTTTGTACAAGGTTTGTGTTTGTTAGATGGGTGTGATTGTAGGCTCTGGGTTGAATGAAAGGGACAATGGAGTAGATTACACATGCGTATGTAGTCAAATCTCTTTCGATAAAGTGGAAATAAAACCCGCAGAAAAAAGAGAGGAATCAAAGATCCGGTATGACGCAACGTGTCTCCTTTCTTTTATATATCTACCCCAAAGTTAATTCCCCTCTTTTGGGCTGCGCAAGGACGCATGCACATGCATTAATCCCAGCCGCATGGGCCCATGCGTGCCCAATCAAGTCCCGAGATCACACACACGCAAACACATGTAGCCAAAACTCCATGGAGAGAGGGGAATTCAAGCTCCAGTATGATGCAAGTCCCGAGAGTTGGTCATAAAATTAATAGATAAATAATCAATGAACTGACCAACCTTCTCTAGACTCAACATACAAATTCTTATAAAGGATGCACCACCTCTATAGTCTTCTACTTGTAGTCTCTTAGCCATGTTATCACGATATTATTTTGTGCCAAACAAACAAGAAGACTCTCTCTCTCTCTCTCTCTCTCTCACACACACACACACACAAACACAGACACACACACATACTCTCTCTCTCTCTCTCACACACACACACACAGAGAGAGAGAAAGAGAGAGGGGCGGGATACAGTTATGATGGGTTGGAGCGATGTAATATGGTATGAATTGGAGGCATATGAAAACAAATTATCTGCAGATAATGGCCAGCCTGCAAAATTAGCTCAACATCATTGCTTCTCGAGAGAACAAGATTCCACTCGACCATGGTGCAACAGAATCATAGCACTTTGCCATCTACTGGATTGATTGGGAGTACAATTTGTGTGATACAAGTGTTGTACTAGGAGTAAAAAAATAATACTAATCCGCATATTGTAGCATATATTCATTACATAGTGTAAGTGTGAAAAGTGTAGCTCTTATTCACCGCTTGGAACCAAATTTGGTTGTTTTATCATGCAAAGCATTATTTCGGTTCTATAGAGGCTATTTGAGAAAAGGGTTTTCTCCTAAGTTGTTTAAGACTATTTGATCTACACACTCACCAAGATCTCAGTATTAAATTTGGGAATTTGAAGCTTCCCTTGCTTGTTGGTTTACACCTTGCACTTAATTCATCCTCATATTGGATGATTGTTCTCACTCTGCTCCATATTTTCCCCATTGGGGTTTCCAATAGATGATAGAGTGCACTCCATAAAAGTACCATTTTAAATTCGTGGATACTTTAATAAAAACGTGACCATTTTCTCTATTCAAGGAAAAAAGGTTTATGTAAAATTTTGAAGTTCCAAGGTTTATTAAAATTTATGAACATTTTCTAAATTCTCAAAAAAACTATTTTATGTTTTAAACTCAAAAATACTTGAAAACTGATGAATTTTTTTAAAATTGTGAACATTGAAACTTGCGAATATTTTTGTTCTGTGAACATTTTTGTAACTCCACATTATTTTTAAAAATTCATAAACATTTTTCAACTCATGATAATTTTAAAAAACACGAGAAACATTTTAAAACTCATGAACACTTTGTAAAATTGTTGACTATTTTGTTGAGAAATTTTTTAAATATATTAGATTTTCAATATATTCATGAAACATTTTTTAATCTTTGAAAAAGGAATAAAAACATTTCTTGAAAAAAGGCACGAAAATGAGACATAGTGTGCCTTTATGCATTCCATTGTTCGGTTAGAGCGCCTACCAAAGAAAACCGGCCAAAGCCATACATAGGCCAGGCCCACATGCAACTCATTAGCTCCCACCGAAGAAAGCCAGATATGGCAACCTTCATGCTGTGCTTCTTACCTCCTCTATTCTATGCATAGTGGGAGGAACAGGGAAACTCAAGAAACAATAGCAAATTGAGTAGCGGTATCTGTTATTGCAAAAATATAGTAACATTATCTATTTAATCAAACGTGTATGTCCAGTCTCGTAGGTCTAGACAGGAAGGTTTATACGAGGTTTGTGTTTGTTAGATGGGTGTGATTGTAGTCTCTGGGTTGAATGAAAGGGATAATGGAGTAGATTACACATACGTATGTAGCCAAATCTCTTTGGCTAAAGTGGAATTAAAACCCGCAGAAAAAAAGAGGAATTAAAGATCCGGTATGACGCAGATTTTGAGAGTTGGTCACAGAAAAGGATAAATGACCAACACACTCACCAACCTTCTCTACACTTAACATAACTATCCTTACAAAGGATGCTCCGCCTCTATAGTCTTTTACTGGGAGCCTCATAGCCATACTATCATGATAATATTGAGTGCCGAACCAACAAGAATATAGACAAACAAAGTAAGGGAGAGAGAGGGGGGGGGGGAGTTATGACTGATAAGAGCTATGTAAGCCATTATGAATCGGAGGCGTACGGAAACAAATCATGCATTTGCATAAAAATTAAACATGCAAAATCAACTCAACATCACTACTTCTCGACACAACAAGATTCTACTAGATCATGGTCCAACAGAATCATAGCCCTTTTGCCATGTGCCGAGCAGCGCAAAAGTACGGTTTGTGTCGTACTAGGAAGACAAAATTAGTAATCCTATCGAGACGTGTATATTCATTATGGTTTGTAAGTGTAGCACTTGTTCAACATTTGAAATCCATGATGGTTAATTTTATCATGTGAAACATTCTCTAGGCTTTGTATGGCACTCTGGAATACGTTTTTATACTATTTGGTCTATAAATTCTCTCAATTCTGAATGTTGAAATTTGAATTTTTAAGCTTTCCTTTTTGGCTTCCACATTATACCTAATTCATGTTTCTGGTGAAAGATTGCTCGTCCTCTGCTCGTGATTTCCCTCCTGCATGGGTTTACCATAAATGATAGATCACACTATATAAGAGTACCATTTTAAATTAGCGAATGTCTTCTATAATCTAGAAAATAAATGGTGAATATTTTTAAAATTTGTGAACAATATAAAATTCGTGAACATTTGTAAGAATTTGTGGAAAAATTCTTAGTTCTAGAAAAATATATTTGTGAAAATTTACAAATTCGCAATCATTAAAAAATCATGAAGATTTTTCACGTTTCTGAACAGTTGATGTTTTAATTGGCAAGAACTGAAATTCCTGTTAAAAAGGTACCGAATATTTCTAAATAGAAGAACATTTTGGAAAATCAAGGAAAACAATAAACTCATGAACTATCTATAATATTGTTGAATATATTTAAAAGTCCTGAACAATTTTCAACTGCCTTCAATTTTCATTATATTTGCGAGATAGGAAAAAAATACAACCATCTCGGAATCCAGATATAGCACACTTTATGCATGCACTCCACTATTCCGTTACATCGCCTACCGCTTAAAACGAACCGAAACAGGAGATGAGTCGGGCCCACGTATGTACAACTAGTCCTGGCCATCTCAGGCCCGGCCCTGTCAGCCCACCCAGGCCCGGCCCTAAAATTCAGGGCCTAGGCCCGATGGGCTTGCTCATGGGCCGGGCTTGGGACTAAGTTTTGAGCCCACCAGCAGGGCCTGGACGGGCTTGGGCTTGGCATATTGGCATTTTAAGGAAGAGGCCGGGCCCATGGCCCTAAGCCCTAAGGGCTTTTGAGGGCTTTTGACCATATTGGCCGGGCTTGGGCTTGAAAAGTAGGCCCAATGGTAGGGCCTGGGCCTCAGTTTTCTGCCGTGGACTTTTTTAGGCCCGGCCCGGCCCGGCCCATTGCCAGATATACGTACAACTAATTAACTCCTACTGAAGAAAATGGCAGGTGGCGCTCGTACAACATGCTTTAGCTACGGTGGCTGCTACAAATCAACCGATTGATTTGTTACAAAAATAAGCCTCCTAGTTAGCCCTCCGATCTGATGGATGATCGTCGTGCGATCAGCAAACAAAGTCTTCGTCTTCTTCTGATATTCTTCCATCCACCGAGTACTCCCCATCCACCACGCGCATCATTCAGCTTCCTCACCCATTGGCGACTCGCAGCACGTCGGTGACCTTGCAGTACCGGTGCCGCCGGTGATGGCTGCATCGCAGCATCGGGGAGCCTCGCTCAAATGGCAGCCGAGCGCGACCAAAAAAGCTTCAGCGCAACAGCTTCCATGGCAGCACCGAACTAAACAACCATCACGAACTGTGATAAAAAATGCATTTAGAAAGAGGGGTATGAGATCCACATGAGTTGCCCTGGTGGTAACCCAACCTATGTGATTGGAAATCTCGTGAAATAGGACAGAAAACAAGCTATAAGACTGCTTGTCACAACCTTTGAGATAGGCTAATATATAACAATCTCATGAATAGGTCAAAAGTGTGGCTAATATGCTCCACCCGTGGGGTTAACCTTTGTCAGCCTAGTAACGGTAAGACAATCATTTAAACTTCTTCGCGACAACTGACGATTCAAGGCATAGTTGATTGTTCAGTTATGAAGAAGTGTAACACATTGCTCTAGGTGGATGTTCAACCTTAACCCATTCCCACCCAAAATTCGGATATATCAAAATAGTGTTTGAAACAAAGGGCAACATAATGTGCTTCCGAGAACCTGTGGGGGGTCGCTGAATTATAGATAGGCATTGGGCCCATATAAACAATATTCATAGTTAATCTCTAAGGCCCATGTGGGGTGTCATGACATGGTTGAAAGTTTAGTCCCACCATGATAGTGGAGGAAAGATAAGACCTATTAATAAAGATTTCTCTTCCATATGCTATTGGAGCTTGAGAAGACGAGTGTTACATGCGCGCTACTCTTCTGTCGCCCACCTTTGCACGCAACACCTCGCCAGCCCATGCGTTGTGTTTCGTGAACAATCCGAGCTGAGCTAAGACCTATGTCATGTGTCTGCTTATTTTTTTTGTTGATTGAGAATGAATAATTAACTGGAGATTAATTATGAGTCGCTAATGGAGAGGCCACTAATCTAACACCTTGGATTGTGGGTTATTGTTGTCTCGACCATGGGCCTAAGCCAAGGCCCATGACCCCCTAACAAATGGACTAGACCAAGCTAGCGGACACACTTGCGTAGCCTCCTCGCGCATAACCCTAGCCGTCATTGTCATTCACTCACCATTGCTGCTTCCGACGATCGCATTCCATCCCACGTGCATGGACGTTCGGGAGAGTAGGCCTTCGGATCCCCGCTCTTTACAATCCCGGACCAGGCGATGGGCGGTAACGTTTTTGCGGAGCGTCTCCGAGCGACTACTCCATGTTCGTCTTCTCGTCCTCATCTTTGACTACTTCCACGGCAATGAGGACATGGCGGACGCCGCCACTAGTAGAAAACAGGGCTACCATTCGCCCCTGGCCAGCCCATTAGTCCCGGTTCTTCAAGAACCGGGACCAATGGGGGGTATTAGACCCGGTTCGTGAGCCCAGGGGGCTGGCCGGGGCCTCGTGGGCATTGGTCCCGGTTCGTGTAGAACCATTTGTCCCGGTTCGAGCCACGAACCGGGACCAATGGTCCTCGCTGCTGGCCCAGAACCATTGGTCCCTGTTCGTGGCATGAACGGGGACAGAAGGGGTGGCTTTAGTCCCGGTTCATGCCACAAAACCGGGACAAATAACTTGCCTATATATACCCACCGTCGCGGCAGAGCACTCCACAGTGCTCTGTTTTTTCAATCCGGCCAGGAGAGGGCATTTGGGTGCTCTAGTTCACCTCCTATGCACATGAGGTGTTCGATGAAATGCTCAAGCCACACTAGTTAAGCTTTCTCCTCTCGAAGCTCGACCTAGGAGCTCCATTTTTTCGAGATTTGTCTAGATTTAGGGGTCCGTCACGTTCCGTCCCCGTTTTCACCGCCGTTGATCGCCCGCGCCGATCTCGTCGCCGGCACCACCGTGATGAGCCTCTTGTTCTTATCTTCTTTATGATACTTGTCTGATTTTCTTACTTTAGATAGATATTTGTCTGATTTTCTTAATTTTGACACACATAATTATATGTAATGCACGCAGATGAACCGACAATGGATGTATGGTGACACACACACCTCCGAGTACATTAAGAGCGTGCATATTTTTCTCGAAGTGGCTGAGGCAAACAAGCAGAATGGTTTTATGTGTTGTCCATGCAGTAAATGTGGGAATACGAAGTCTTACTCTGACCGAAAAATCCTTCACACCCACCTACTTTACAAGGGTTTCATGCCACACTATAATGTTTGGACGAGGCACGGAGAAATAGGGGTTATGATGGAAGATGGCGAAGAAGAAGAGGACGATGACAACTATGTGCCCCCTGAATACAGTAATGCTGCAACGGGGGGAGTTGCTGAAGACCAAGAGGAACCAGATGATGTGCCCGATGATGCTGCAACGGGGGAAGCTGCTGAAGATCAAGAGAAACCAGACGATGTGCCCGATGATGATCTCCGCCGGGTCATTGTCGATGCAAGGACGCAATGCGAAAGTCAAAAGGAGAAGCTGAAGTTCGATCGCACGTTAGTGGATCACAAAAAAAAAGTTGTACCCCAATTGTGAAGATGGCAACACAAAGCTGGGTACCGTACTGGAATTGCTGCAGTGGAAGGCAGAGAATGATGTGCCTGACAAAGGATTTGAGAAGCTACTGAAAATATTGAAGAAGAAGCTTCCAAAGAATAATGAATTGCCGACAGTACGTACGCAGCAAAGAAGGTCGTATGCCCTCTAGGATTGGAGGTGCAGAAGGTACATGCATGCCCTAATGACTGCATCCTCTACCATGGTGCGTACGAGGATTTGAACGCATGCCCGTTATGCGGTGCATTGCGGTATAAGATCAGGCGAGATGACCCTAGTGATGTTGACGGCGAGCCCCACAGGAAGAGAGTTCCTACGAAGGTGATGTGCTATGCTCCTATAATACCACGGTTGAAACAACTGTTCAGAAACAAAGAGCATGCCAAGTTGATGCGATGGCACAGTGAGGACCGTAAGAAAGACAGGAAGTTGAGAGCACCCGCTGACGGGTCACAGTGGAGAAAAATCGAGAGAGAGTACTGGGCTGAGTTTGCACGTGACCGAAGGAACGTATGGTTTGGTTTAAGCGCGGATGGCATTAATCCTTTCGGGGAGCAAAGCAGCAATCACATCACCTGGCCCGTGACACTATGTATGTATAACCTTCCTCCTTGGATGTGCATGAAGCGGAAGTTCATTATGATGCCAGTTCTCATCCAAGGCCCTAAGCAACCCGACAACGACATTGATGTGTACCTAAGGCCATTAGTTGAAGAACTTTTAAAGCCGTGGAATGGAAATGGTGTACGTGCGTGGGATGACCACAAACATGAGGAATTTAACCTGCACACGTTGTTGTTTGTAACCATCAACGATTGGCCCGCTCTCAGTAACCTTTCAGGACAGACAAACAAGGGATACCATGCATGCAGGCACTGTTTAGCTGACACCAAAAGTATATACCTGGGAAGCTTCAAGAAGAATGTGTACCTGGGCCAGCGTCGATTTCTTCCGACCAACCATCAATGTCGAAAGAAAGGCAAGCATTTTAAAGGCGAGGCAGATCACCGGAAGAAGCCCGCCATGCGTACCGGTGATCACGTACTTTCTATGGTCAATGATTTACACGTAAACTTTGGAAAGGGTCCCGGCGGACTAGCTGTTCCGAGTGACGCTGGGGGACACGCACCCATGTGGAAGAAGAAATCTAGATTTTGGGACCTACCCTACTGGAAAGACCTAGAGGTCCGCTCTTCGATCGACGTGATGCACGTGACGAAGAACATTTGTGTCAACCAGCTAGGCTTCTTGGGCGTCTATGGAAAGGCAAAAGATATAGCTGAGGCACGGGAGGACCTGCAACGTTTGCACGAAAAAGACGACATGCCTCCAAAGCAGTATGAAGGTCCTGCCAGCTATGCTCTTACCAAAGAAGAGAAGGAAATCTTCTTTGAATGCCTGCTTAGTATGAAGGTCCCGACTGGCTTCTCGTCGAATATAAAGGGAATAATAAATATGGCAGAGAATAAGTTTCAGAACCTAAAGTCTCATGACTGCCACGTGATTATGACACAACTGCTTCCGGTTGCATTGAGGGGGCTTCTACCGGAAAATGCCCGATTAGCCATTGTGAAGCTATGTGCATTCCTCAATGAAATCTCTCAGAAGGTGATCGATCCAGAAATCATACCAAGGCAAAGGAGTGATGTGGTGCAATGTCTTGTCAGTTTCGAGCTAGTGTTCCCACCATCCTTCTTCAATATCATGACGCACGTCCTAGTTCATCTAGTTGACGAGATTGTCATTCTGGGCCCCATATTTCTACACAATATGTACCCCTTTGAGAGGTTCATGGGAGTCCTAAAGAAATATGTCCATAACTGCGCTAGGCCAGAAGGAAGCATCTCCATGGGCCATCAAACAGAGGATGTCATTGGATTTTGTGTTGACTTCATTCCTGGCCTTAAGAAGATAGGTCTCCCTGAATCGCGGTATGAGGGAAGAATGACTGGAAAAGTCATGCTTGGAGGGGACTCAATAATATGCAGGGACGGATATTCTTGGTCTCAAGCACACTACACAGTACTAATGAACTCTACCTTGGTGACCCCGTATGTCGATGAACACAAGAACAGTCTGCGCTCCAAACACCCGGAGCGGTGCGACGACTGGATTACAAGTGAACACATCAGGACTTTCAGCAGTTGGTTGGAAACACGTCTCAGAGGTGAGAACACTGTTTGTGCTGAGCTGTACTCGTTGTCTAGGGGACCATCTTCGACTGAATTGACTTACAAAGGATACGAGATAAATGGGAATACATTTTACACGATCGCTCAAGATCAAAAGAGCACCAACCAAAACAGTGGTGTCCGCTTTGATGCAGCAACCGAGAGGGGAAAGGACACATATTATGGTTACATAGTGGACATATGGGAACTTGACTACGGAGTAGATTTTAAGGTCCCTTTGTTTAAATGCAATTGGGTCAATCTGTCAGGAGGCGGGGTACATGTAGACCCACAGTATGGAATGACAACAGTGGATCTGAACAATCTTGGGTACACTAACAAACCCTTCGTCCTAGCCAATGATGTGGCACATGTTATCTATGTGAAGGACATGTCTACCAAACCGAGAAAAAGAAAAAATAAGGAAGCGGATACATCATACGATGAGACAAAGCGCCACATAGTTCTTTCAGGAAAAAGGGACATCTTGGGAGTGGAGGGCAAGACAGACATGTCCGAAGATTATGAAAAGTTTCATGAAATTCCTCCCTTCAAAGTCAAGGCTGATAAATGATGAAGATTATCCATGGTTACGGCGCAATAAGGAAAGGACACAAGCGAAGAAAAATTGAAGACTTTCTCCACAACTATTATGATGATACCATGCCAACTTTCAACCTTTTTGTAGTTCATTTGAAATGCATGTTGTAACACACAAGTTTCTGTATGAAATCCTGATACTTCGAAAGAGATTGTCCGTTTTGTACACGAAGTGCATCCAGTTTTTGCCGTAACCCTCTCAACTTTCTTTCATATGCTATGCGGATGAAATGATGATACCATGCCAAAATAAAAGAGAGGTGCAATGCTCCCCTGCATGTTGCTTAGCTTCAGGTCAACGTGCAGGTGAGCATTGCACTTCTCCCTTCATCGTCTCTACACTCAGGGCTTATAAACCGCTGCGAGTGCCTCTCGCTTGGCGAGGTGGGACTAAAAACATCTGCAGAAAGAATCAACTAAAAAACTCTTTTACCGGTTCATGCCACGAATCGGTGCTAAAAGGTGCTCATGGGGCCCAGCCTTAAAACCTGTACAAAATAAAATGCCTTTGTAATAACCTTAGAACTGGTACTAAAGGAATCAACTAAAAAGCTTTTATAAACCTCTAGTACTGAAACTAAAATTATATATAATTTTGTTACAAACTTTAATATCAAAAAGAATTATCATAAAAGAAAATAAATAAGTAATTAGAATTTTGTTCAAAACATTAAAAGCAAAAAGAATTATCATAAAAGAAAATAAAAATGTAATTAGAATTTTGTTACAAACTTTAATAGCAAAAAGATTATTGTAAAAGAAAATAAATAAGTAATTAGAAACAAAAAAGAAAGCCAAAAAACTGGGAAAAAAATAAAAAAAGTGCCACCTACAGGGCCACCACAAACTTTAATATCAAAAAGAATCATCATAAAAGAAAATAAATAAGTAATTAGAATTTTGTTCAAAACATTAAAAGCAAAAAGAATTATCATAAAAGAAAATTAATAAGTAATTACAATTTTGTTACAAACTTTAATAGCAAAAAGAATTATCGTAAAAGGAAATAAATAAGTAATTAGAAACAAAAAAGAAAGCAAAAAAACTGGGGGAAAATTAAAAAAAAGTGCCACCTACGGGGCCACCACGGCCTGCATACGACTAGAAACCCATTACTAGGGCCAGGATGCAGGCCCGCAGTAGGCCCAATAGGCCCACAAGCACAGAGAGTGATTTTAGGCCCGTAAGCCTACAGTAGAGAGGAGCTCAAAGTGGTAGGTTCGGCAAGCCTTATAAACCACTCTGAGCTCCTCTCGGCTAGCGAGGTGGGACTAAACATAGCACCGCACCGTGCCAGCACACGACCTTTGGTCCCAATTGGTGCCACCAACCGAGACTAAAGGGGTGCATTGCTACCGGTTGGTGGCACCAACCGGGACCAATGCCTCTCTTTAGTCCCGGTTGGTGTCACCAACCGGGACTAAAGGGGTGCATTGGTTCCGGTTGGTGCCATGAACCGGGACCATTGCTCTGCCTATATAAGCAGCACTCGCGAAAATTTGGTTCAGTTTGTTCTTCCCTGCCGCCTGACGCCGCCAGGCTGCCCGTCTATCTCCGCCTCGTCGTCGCCGTCGTCGCCCCGCGCCGTCCCGCGCCGCCCCGACGGCATCGCCGCCCCCAGCCCCGCTCCCCGTGCCCCGCGACGCCGCCGGCCCCTGCCCGTCGCCGCCCCGCCCCGGCCCGCGCCGCACCTCACCGTCGACCATCGACGGGCCGCCCCGCCCCGCGCCGCACCTCGTCGTCGCTGTCGCCGTCGTCGTTGCCGTGTGCAAATTTTTTGCTAATTTAATTTGATGTTAGTAGTAGTTAATTTAGATGTGTAGTTAATTGAGTTAGATTTTGTTAGATTTTTTTTAGATTTTTTTGTAGGTCATAGATTTTTTTGTTAGATGTGTAGTAATTTAGATGTGTAGTTCATAGGTTTTTTTTGTTAGATTTTTTTCATATTGTGTATTTAATTTGTCCATATTGTGTTAGATTTTTTTTTTCTGTTAATAGATTTTTTTTGGTGATATTATTGTTGAATATGCATGTTTGTATGTTCATATATATGCAAAGATCGAATATGTCAAATTTTTATGATTTTTTTCTGTTCATAGAATTTTTATAATTTTTTTTGTTGTAATTTTGTTCATAGAATTTTAATGATTTTTTTGTTCATAGAATTTTAATGATTTTTTTGTTCATAGTATTTTCTTTGTCAATTTATGTATATGTTCATATTGTATATGTATAGGAAAATTGTGCATGATCAAAGTCATTTATGAATATGTTCATATTTAGAATAGAGGAAAAAGGAAAAAATAAGAAGAGAAAGTGTTTAATATAATTAGTTAGAAAAATAATAGAACTATAGTTAAACTAGTTTATTTTTAGTAAGTACTACTTTATTTTATTTGTAGTAAGTGCATCATACATATTTGAACTAGCTAGTTGATTTAATAAACTACTTTATTTTAATATATATAGATGTAATTTGTTTTTAGTAAGTACTACTTTATTTATTTATAGTAAATGTTTAGTAGTTGAACTAGTTGATTTAATTAATAAAACTACTTTATTTAACTATATATAGAAGTAGTTCCCGCATCGACGTCGACGATGCCTATCCCGCATCCTCGTCGTCGTCGACTCGGCGGTGGAGGCCTGCTTGATCAGGGCCATGTTCGGGACTGGGCTCCGTCGGGCTGGTATTGGGAGGTGCTACCTTCCGGGGGACGTAGGTTGGTGAGGAGGAAGCCCGTTGTTGACCCGATCCTTATTTGGTGGCGGTCGCGTGGGCCAGTGATGGTGCCGAGGCTTCCGGACACCGCGGAGGTGGTACGTCACCGTGTCAGCGAGGAGGACGAGCACGTCCGTCGCTACATGGTTGCATTGGAGGGCAGGTTCGACAATACCTGGCAGGTTCTTCAGGGATCTCACTGGAGCTATGATCATGTGATGGTTCCTTATCTTTGGGTGTCCACCGCCCGCGACGATACCCGTCGGGCGCTACAGTTCTACATGTGTTAGCGATGCTATATGTATGATAGTATTCGAGGAGTATTAGTGATGATATTTGACAATGTACGAACACAAGAGATGATGTAGTTTTGGTTATAATTGAATGCATGCTAATTTGAATACTAATTTATTTTACGATTTGATTTTGCTTATTGAATGCTCATATTAGAAAAGTACTCCTACTTTGAATGCTAAAATTGAAGAGCACTCTATGCAGAAATCTAGGAGGCCCCTCCATCATCCACGCCGTCGTGCACTACAAGAAATATGTAAACTTGTGACCACCACTATTGGTCACTGAAAGGTCATGGTTTTTCATTTGCAACCTTTTTGTGACCAAAAACAGAAGGTCAAAAGCTGGCAGTCGTAAACTGACTATAGCGACCTTTCTTCTGGAATGGTCGTAGACGTTTATGACCAAAATAAGTCTACTGTGGCGTTTTGGTCACTAGCAACCTCCCCAGGCCATGTAGGCATCCAGCGTGGCAAACTGATGTGGCACAAGATTCACCCCGGTCCAATTCGGTTTTCTACATGGGCCTAGCCCAACAATTCGGCCTTTTTACTGTATATTTTCTCTATTAATTTTCTCTAGCTACATGGGCCTGGCCCAACAATTTGGCCTTTTTATTTTCTAGGCATGGCCTTTGGCGGTCCATTTCATTTTTATTTTCGAGGATTTTTTGTGGTCCAGTTTTTAGATGGGTCCCAATTGTCAGAATTTTCCTGGCAGTGGATCCAAATCGCTTTTTCAGCAGTATATATCAAATAGAAAGAAGAAAAGAATATGAAAATCTTCAAATAACAACCAAAATAGGTCCCACACATCAGATATTTCAACATTGCTCAGATTATTTTGGTAAGTGGATCCCACTAAGCAGGTTTCCATTTCACAAATTTTTAAATCACTATTTCAAACAAAACAAAACAAACATAATTTATCATATCTGTTACAATGTCACAATCTCTACAGCCTATTACAGTCAAACAGAACTAACAAATCACTAGCATCATGGCTTTGCACTTGGCTTCATGGCTTTGCACTTCAAATTTGTCCTGGTGCTCCTGTAAAAGAGTGAACACAAATACTTCCAGCATTAGTGTACTGCTACTGGTCAGAACCAAACAAATGCAATGGAAACAGAAATGTAAGCAGGAAAGTACTAGAAAGGGCAAATAAAACAATAGACTTGCATAGTGAAATGTTTGCTTTTACAAATCTTATAGAATAATTTGTATAAATTATACATTTAATATAGGCTTCATGAAGATGGGTAGAAAAAGAAGGTACTTCAACCACTTTGCACAACAAGATCACAAGCAGGAAACAATGAGGAGACATTACAAAGTTTGTGGTGGAGAACATGTGTAGCTTCAGCAGCACCATGCATGTCCACAAGCAATATGTTCCTAATAGATATCAGCTCATCTCAATTTACTTTCTTAAGTTTCTAATATTTGACAATAAAAAGAGACCAATAAATCATGTTTTTTCTTGACTAGGCCACAATTAGAACTCACAAGCAATATGTATAATTTCAGGCAATGGTGTTTATGTAGACTTTCACTTGTCACTATAGTGTTGAATGGGAATAAAAAGCATCCATTTTAGTAAACACAAGTTTAAGTTGTTGCATGATCATGGACAAGTTTAAGTAAACACAAGTTTAATTTGCTGCATAATCATGGACAAGTCACACAAAATTTCAGTAAATTGTAGATGCTCAAAATTTCAATGAACTTTGCATAATTTTGCATAAATATTACTACTGCTGGTCAGTGATTGTTTCTTAAAAGTGAAAAAGAAATAGAATTCCATGGCAAACAAGCTTGTAGTTTACCCTATGCAAAAAAAATGGCATTCAACATCCAATTCAAATTCAATGAAGTTTAACTGAATGTGCAGTTTCACCATAGTCCAATTTATACAACCCCAAGGTCAGAAGTTCACCCTAAATACAATTACAACATTCTAGAAAGAAAGAAAAAACTAAAAGCATCTACTGGATTAATTCAGAAAGGCACACCACAATCAGACTGAGAACAAACCAAAAACATGTGTGGAGCCGAGCTACAGATATAACAGAGCTGATGGTTCACTTCATTGTCACACGCTAACTGCTGACCATGACATGCAAATATATAGTATCATGTTTGCAGAGGCATTAAGATCATTAACCAAACAACTCAGATCAGGTCAAATCATCAAACCAACTCAGAAGAGGGCAAGATCATCAATTCGGGATTGCAGACATGAACATCTCTAGAGAGCACAGGTACAGAAGTAAATGTTGGTGAACTGATCATTCGATGGTACACTACAAGAATCAAATAGCATGCTGTATTTTAGTTGAGCTATATGGTGAATAGTTCATCAACTAGGCTGGGGCGAACAAGCATAAATGCATGTATGGTGGGGCATAATAACAGGGCAGTACAGATCGGTATTTGAGCAAAGGTGTATCACAAAATAACAACCAACAAACAAAGGGTAGCACACAAATTTTGCTGCATCGTACGTTCTGAAAATGTGATATGTCATTTACTGCTGTGCAAGGGAGCAAAACCAACATGTAGAGAAGGGACTCGATCTGGTTGTCCCAGCTCACCAGTCCCGTTACCGTACATCATACATCTAGCTCCCCCTGGAACAGGTTCAGAAATCAGATGGTTCTTTGGTCAGCTACCATGGAGGGATAAGTATGTGCCATGAGATCAACGAGGAATAACCAGGGAAGGAGTTACCTTTGCGAAGCATGAATGGACACAGAGCAATGCAGAGCAGTGCATGCCATCGCAGAGGTCTTGAGCACGGCGCTGCGCGAGTTCTTCACCGTCTTCAAGATCCCCAGCACCACCTTCTCCCTGCCAATCAGCACCCGCGGACGGACGGACGATTCTCATGGTGAAACTGTCACCATGCAACCTACAAATCTTCATCCAGACAAAGATGAACCAGGAATTAGCACATTGACCTGGTCCTTTTTTGGGGGTAAAAGGAACAAGGCCAGGTTTCTGAAGACATGTAACGCCAGCCAACACAAATTCAGTCATAACTAATCCATTCCTCCCCCAAAAAAGAACCTGGAAACAAAACCAACAGCCAGAAAACAGAAACAAGACCAGGTTCCTGAAGTAGTAATCAGACACAAAATAGTGGTACTATTGTCTAAATCACTTGCCACAAGTAGTAATCAGACCAATTTATTTGAACTATTGCTTCACGGACATTTGACTTCGCATGCATCTTGAATCAAGCAATGTTTGATAGTAGTACTATATTAACCCCAGTGACGTGAGGATTGCCTATCTGAACAAGAATACCGTACTACTTTATGCAAGCAGCAACCGCCGATTTCGTGCTCTGGGAAACTATGACCAAGAATCGCACATGTCTGGAGCAACATTTTGACAGGAGTAGTATCGTACCTCTGGATGGTGTCGAGGCCGCGGCTGCCCATGACGATGGTGTCGATCTTCTACTCCTCCAACGCGTCGCAGAGCTTCTCCTTGGCGTCACCCCAGTACACCTTCGCCACCACCTTCAGCTAACGATCAGGCCGGAGAGCCAGTCAGTCCATCTTCCTCCATGCTCGATCGATCACATCAGAGGATCGGAACACCTCCCGCACATATACAAAAAAGCAACATACCTTGAGCTAGCGCGCGGCAGTGTCGAGCATGTCGAGCACCTCGGCGTCGCAGGTCACGCCGTAGTTCTTCATCACCTCCGGCTCCCGGTACTTGGACAGAGGGATGAGCGCTGCGGGGGAGCCGATCGAGCACGCGTTAGCTTGAGATTGAAGCGAACAGAGGGGTGGGTGTGTCGGAGCACTTACGGGATCCGGACTTGGCCCAGACAGCGTGCTTGGCCTCCTCCCTGCCGTGGCGCTGGACGTGGAGGACGACAACGGTGTCGCCCTGACGGAGCAGGTTCCGGACGGCCCACTCTAGCGCCTGCTTGCTGCTCACCGAGTAGTACATGGCCCCCACCGAGAGATGGTGGATGCGGATCCGGCGCCGCTGTCGTCGTCCCCGTCCATCCATCCATCCATCTGGGGAGGGAGGGAGGTCACCGGTGGTGATGGGGTTGGTGGAGACGGTCGCCGGTGGGGTGGGGTTGGGGGTCGGCGACGGCGACGACGGCGGGATTGGAGGAGGGGAGCTCGAGTGGATCTCCAGCCAGTGAAGGGTGGGGAGGTGGCACCGGTAGCGGAGTGGAGGCGGTCGCCGGTGGCTGGTTCACCGGAGGGGGGGTCCAAATCGAATCATGGGGAGACGAGGAGGAGGAGGAGAAGGTTGGTTGGTCGGCCGACGGGTATGAAGTAGAGGATGTCGCCGCGAGTCGAGGAGTGGGGGAGGAGGTCGCCGGCGGGGCTGGGGCTCGGTTTGGGGGAGTGGCGATCGGTGGCATGGCCGGGTTTGGGGTTGCGGGAGAGGAGAGGATGGATCTGGGGGACCGAGGGGAGCGAGGGAGTGGGTGAGTGGGGGTGGCGGCGGGTGAGGATCTGGGAATCGAGGGAAGGGTGGGTGGTTGGATTAGGGTTTTTGATTCTCGGGAGTAGCTCCATCGTTGGATGGATGCGTGATGGATGGCTCAGATTGCGTCCAATTTGGTGATCCGCGTGAAAGTAGTTCCTCGCGTCTCATTGGCCGGCTATCTCGCACTTGAATCTTAAAATTTTGGACCCCAAAATTTGAATTTTTGTAAACATAACAATCTCATAGTTTGTCAAAATGATCTCATTTTTTTTCATAAGTGTGCATCTTAGAATGGCAAACGATGCCATAGCTCAACGGCTTTCATTTTCTTTGCACAAAAAGATGATTTTCCATTTTTCGAGTGCATAAAATGGTTTTTTCTATGAATAAGCTACCAAATATTTGTTCCAAAATAGCATAACTCCATTTTTCAAAAATATTAGACCACATTTTATGTAAAATTGACCAAATAGTTACATGTCAAAAGCTTTTGATCCACCTCTTATAAAAAAACAAATTTCACCCATTCAGTGGGAAGCGGGGAAAATTTGAACGAGAATTTGTTCAAATGATCTCATATTGTGCACAAGGGTGCATATTGGAATGGCAAACAATGTTTCCTAAGAAAGGACCTACCAAATAATTGTTGCAAAATTGTATCAAATCATTTTTCTAAAATACTAGGCCATATTTAATGCACAATTGACCAAATGGTTGGGTGTAAAAAGTTTTGATCCACCTCTGGTGAAAAAGACAGATTCCCGCCGATTCAGTAGGAAGCGGGTCAAATTTGAATTGTAGCTGCCTTATAGTTTGCTCTTTATTTTTTCCAAAAATCATTTCTAGGTACATAAGTATCTATTTAATCAGAGAAACACCAAAGAAGTTCCAAGATTCAACCACTAACTAGGAACGGTCATTCCTGTCGTTTTGACCGCATTTTGAAACGAGCATAAAAAATTCAAAAAAAATCAAAAAATTGGAAAACCTTCGTATTGTGTCATTATATGTGACCAAGTTTCCAGAAAAAATAATAAACTTGTAATACGACAATTCTTTTAAAAAGTGTTCTCAGAAATGAGCTATCATGTGTGAAGATTCATGGCTATCAAGTCAAATGATCAATCCTATGGCCACATTCATGGCATAGTTTGTTTAAATGACCTCATATCGTGCACAAGGGTGCATCCATAGTTTCAAATAGCGAAGATAGCATCCGCTATTGCATCCGCAATAGTGCTAGCGCAATAGCGCATGCTACTGCTCAAATTAAGTGCCATTACTTTTTGTTAATGATATAGAGATATACACAATAATCTAGTGCTTTACAAATCCGCTACGCGGACATAGCGCCCGCAATATCGCCCGCTATCCGCATTCCGCTACATGGACCCCAATCCGCTACCAGTCCGCTATTCGCTATTTAAAACCATGGGTGCATCTTGGAATGACAAACAATGTTGCCTAAGGAAGTTTTCATTTTTGTTTGCACGAAAAATTCATTTTCCATTTTTTCGAGTGCCCAAAATAAGTTTTTTTGTGAAGGACCTACCATATATTTGTTGCAAAATTGGACCTAATCAATTTTTTAAAATGCTAGGCCATATATAATGCACAATTGACCAAATGGTTGGGTGTAAAAAGTTTTGATCTACCTCTGGTGAAAAAGACAAATTGTCGCTGATTCAGTTGGAAGCTGGTCAAATTTGAACTGCAGCTACCTCGTAGTTTTCTCTTTATTTTTTCTAAAAATCATTTCTAGGTACATAAGTATGTATATAGTCAGCGAAATACCAAAAGTTTTTCAAGATTCAACCACTAGCTAGGAACGATCAAGCCTGCCGTTTTGACCGCATTTTGAAACGGGCATAAAAAATTCAAAAAAAAATCAAAAATTTGGAAAACCTTCGCGTTGTGTTATTATATGTGACCAAGTTTTCAGGAAAAATAATAAACTTGTAATACAATAACTATTTTTAAAAAGTGTTATCAGAAATGAGCTATCATGCGTGAAGATTCATGGCTTTCAAGCCAAATGATCAATCTTATGACCACATTCATGTCATAGTTTGTTCAAATGATCTCATATTGTGCACAAGGGTGCATCTTGGAATTCCAAACAATGTTGCCTAAGGAAGTTTTCATTTTCTTTGCACGGAAAATTAATTTTCCATTTTCCGAGTGCCCAAAAGGAGGTTTTTTTGTGAAGGAACTACCAAATAATTGTTGCAAAAATGGACCAAATCAATTTTATAAAATACTAAGCCATATTTTAATGCACAATTGACAAAATGGATGGGTGTCAAAGTTTTTGATCCACCTCTGGTGAAAAAGACAAATTGCCGTCGATTCAGCTGGAAACGGGTCAAATTTGAACTGCAGCTGCCTCATAGTTTGCTCTTTATTTTTTCCAAAAATCATTTCTATGTACATAAGTATCTATTTAATCAGAAATACATGGTTTGATGGCGAGACATCGAGGTTTGGACGGTGGTCGAGGGCCCCAACTCTAGAGCGCGTAAGCTCGCATGCCCGCCGCGTGGTCACCGCGTGACTGTGGCGTTGCCATGTGTTCTGGGCAGCCTAGGTATGTCTAGTGGGTTGGGCACTCCCTAGGTAGGTGCTAGGAAGAAAATCACAACATAAGATTCTCACGAGGAGACCGATCGATGCTCAAACATGAATAAGTAGCCAAGTGTTTGATTTGCGGTACGGGAAATGCACATGGCTAATGGGCGTGAGTTTTGGCTGAGGATGATCAGTTACTAAGAAGACCGTCTTCACAAATTTTCACCTCAAAAGGAGGAGCCTAGGTGGTACTTGCTTTGCAAAGTACCACACTGGACATAAATACGAATGTTGAAGCTGGGCTCAAAATAATGAATGGATTGAGCTGGCATTGGTGGAGGATGGTTATTTGGGCATAGGAAAGCAATATAGAAAATGGATACCATTTGGACATGCCAAAGTGGTACTTCCTTCACAAAGTGCTGCTTTGAACAGGATAGGAAAATGAATATTGTTGAGTTATTTTTGAACTAGGCAAGGAAGGTTTTTGACATATTTGATGAAGATATGATCCAAACAATTTATGAGATTTTTTTGGGAATTTTTGAAATAACAGAAATATAGGTGGCTTCACAACCTAGGGCAAAAATTGACACATGGACATGACACATACGCAAAACTGATGAGATGGCTGTTGGGGAACGTTGCAGAAAATTAAAATTTTTCCTACGGTTTCACCAAGATCCATCTATGAGTTCATCTAAGCAACGAGTCTAGGGAGAGAGTTTGCATCTACATACCACTTGTAGATCGCGTGCGGAAGCTTGCAAGGTGATGATGTAGTCGTACTCGACGTGATCCAAATCACCGATGACCAGCGCCGAACGGACGGCACCTCCGCGTTCAACACACGTATGGGACGGGAGACGTCTCCTCCTTCTTGATCCAGCAAGGGGGAAGGAGAGGTTGATGAAGATCCAGCAGCACGACAGCGTGGTGGTGGATGCAGGGCGTCACAGCAGCAGGGCTTCGCCGAGACTACGAGGGAGAGACGTAACGGGGGGAGGTGGAGGCGCCAGGGGCTGGTGTATGAAGTCCCTCCTCTCCCCCACTATATATAGGGGTGCCAGGGGGGGCGCCGGCCCTAGTAGATGAGATCTACTAGGGGGGCGGCGGCCTAGGGGAGGTTTCCCTCCCCCCCAAGGCACCTAGGGGTGCCTTCCACCACTAGGACTCCTCCTAGGGGGAAACCCTAGGCGCATGGGCCTATAGGGGCTGGTGCCCTTGGCCCATGAAGGCCAAGGCGCACCCCCTACAGCCCATGTGGCCCCCCGGGACAGGTGGTCCCACCCGGTGGACCCCCGGGACCCTTCCGGTGGTCCCGGTACAATACCGATAACCCCGAAACTTGTCCCGATGCCCGAAATAGCACTTCCTATATATAATTCTTTACCTCCCGACCATTCCGGAACTCCTTGTGACGCCCGGGATCTCATCCGGGACTCCGAACAACATTCGGGTTTCGGCATATACATATCTTCATAACCCTAGCGTCACCGAACCTTAAGTGTGTAGACCCTACGGGTTCGGGAGACATGCAGACATGACCGAGACGCTCTCAGTCAATAACCAACAGCGGGATCTGGATACCCATGATGGCTCCCACATGCTCCTCGATGTTGTCATCGGATGAACCACGATGTCGAGGATTCGATCAAACCCTGTATGCAATTCCCTTTGTCAATCGGTACGTTACTTGCCCGAGACTCGATCGTCGGTATCCCAATACCTTGTTCAGTCTCGTTACCGGCAAGTCACTTTACTCGTACCGTAATGCATGATCCCGTGTCCAACACCTTGGTCACATTGAGCTCAATATGATGATGCATTACCGAGTGGGCCCAGAGATACCTCTCCGTCATACGGAGTGACAAATCCCAGTCTCGATCCGTGTCAACCCAACAGCTACTTTCGGAGATACCTGTAATGCACCTTTATAGTCACCCAGTTACGTTGTGACGTTTGATACACCCAAGGCACTTCTACGGTATCCGGGAGTTACACGATCTCATGGTCTAAGGAAGAGATACTTGACATTGACAAAGCTCTAGCAATACGAACTATACGATCTTTTATGCTATGCTTAGGATTGGGTCTTGTCCATCACATCATTCTCCTAATGATGTGATCCCGTTATCAACGACATCCAATGTCCATAGTCAGGAAACCATGACTATCTGTTGATCACAACAAGCTGGTCAACTAGAGGCTTACCAGGGACATATTGTGGTCTAAGTATTCACACGTGTATTACGATTTCCGGATAATACAGTTATAGCATGAATAAAAGACAATTATCATGAACAATGAAATATAATAATACTTTTATTATTGCCTCTAGGGCATATTTCCAACAGTCTCCCACTTGCACTAGAGTCACCAATCTAGTTACATTGTGATGAATCGAACACCCATAGAGTTCTAGTGTTGATCATGTTTTGCACGCGAGAGAGGTTTAGTCAGCGGATCTGCGACATTCAGATCCGTGTGCACTTTGCAAATCTCTATGTCTCCATCTTGAACATTTTCACGGATGGAGTTGAAACGACGCTTGATGTGCCTGGTCTTCTTGTGAAACCTGGGCTCCTTTGCGAGGGCAATAGCTCCAGTGTTGTCACAGAAGAGTTTGATCGGCCCCGACGCATTGGTTATGACTCCTAGGTCGGTGATGAACTCCTTCACCCAAATCGCTTCATGTGCTGCCTCCGAGGCTGCCATGTACTCCGCTTCACACGTAGATCCCGCCACGACGCTCTGCTTGCAGCTGCACCAGCTTACTGCTCCACCATTCAACATATACACGTATCCGGTTTGTGACTTAGAGTCATCCAGATCTGAGTCGAAGCTAGCGTCGACGTAACCCTTTACGACGAGCTCTTCGTCTCCTCCATAAACGAGAAACATGTCCTTTGTCCTTTTCAGGTACTTCAGGATATTCTTGACCGCTGTCCAGTGTTCCTTGCCGGGATTACTTTGGTATCTTGCTACCAAACTTACGGCAAGGTTTACATCAGGTCTGGTACACAGCATGGCATACATAATAGATCCTATGGCTGAAGCATAGGGGATGACACTCATCTCTTCTTTATCTTTTACCGTGGTCGGTGACTGAGCTGAGCTCAGTCTCATACCTTGTAACATAGGCAAGAACCCCTTCTTGGACTGATCCATTCTGAATCTCTTCAAAATCTTATCAAGGTATGTGCTTTGTGAAAGACCTATGAGGCGTCTCGATCTATCTCTATAGATCTTGATGCCTAATATATAAGCAGCTTCTCCAAGGTCCTTCATTGAAAAACACTTATTCAAGTAGGCCTTAATGCTGTCCAGAAATTCTATATTATTTCCCATCAGGAGTATGTCATCTACATATAATATGAGAAATGCTACAGAGCTCCCACTCACTTTCTTGTAAACGCAGGCTTCTCCATAAGTCTGCATAAACCCAAACGCTTTGATCATCTCATCAAAGCGAATGTTCCAACTCCGAGATGCTTGCACCAGTCCATAATGGATCGCTGGAGCTTGCATACTTTGTTAGCGTTCCGAGGATCGACAAAACCTTCCGGCTGCATCATATACAGTTCTTCCTTAAGATGCCCGTTAAGGAATGCTGTTTTGACGTCCATCTGCCATATCTCATAATCATAGTATGCGGCAATTGCTAACATGATTCGGACGGACTTTAGCTTCGCTACGGGAGAGAATGTCTCGTCGTAGTCAATCCCTTGAACCTGTCGATAACCCTTAGCGACAAGTCGAGCTTTATAGATGGTAACATTACCATCCGCGTCCGTCTTCTTCTTAAAGATCCATTTGTTTTCTATCGCTCGCCGATCATCGGGCAAGTCTGTCAAAGTCCATACTTTGTTTTCATACATGGATTCTATCTCGGATTTCATGGCTTCAAGCCATTTGTTGGAATCCGGGCCCGCCATTGCTTCTTCATAGTTCGAAGGTTCATTGTTGTCTAACAACATGATTTCCAGGACAGGGTTGTCGTACCACTCTGGTGCGGAACGTGTCCTTGTGGACCTACGAAGTTCAGCAGTAACTTGATCCGAAGTACCTTGATCATTATCATGGTTTTCCTCTTCAGTTGGTGTGGGCATCACAGGAACGGTTTCCTGTGCTGCGTCACTATCCCGCTCAAGAGGTAGTACTTCATCGAGTTCTACTTTCCTCCCACTTACTTCTTTCGAGAGAAACTCTTTTTCCAGAAAGCATCCGTTCTTGGCAACAAAGATCTTGCCTTCGGATCTTAAGTAGAAGGTATACCCTACAGTTTCCTTAGGGTATCCTATGAATACGCATTTTTCCGACTTGGGTTCGAGCTTTTCAGGTTGAAGTTTCTTGACATAAGCTTCGCATCCCCAAAATTTTAGAAACGACAGCTTAGGTTTCTTTCCAAACCATAATTCATACGGTGTCGTCTCAACGGATTTAGACGGTGCCCTATTTAAAGTGAATGTAGCTGTCTCTAGAGCGTATCCCCAAAATGATAGCGGTAAATCGGTAAGGGACATCATAGACCGCACCATATCCAATAGAGTGCGATTACGACGTTCGGACACACCGTTTCGCTGAGGTGTTCCAGGCGGCGTGAGCTGTGAAACGATTCCACATTTCTTTAAGTGTGTACCAAATTCGTGACTTAAGTATTCTCCTCCACAATCTGATCGTAAGAATTTTATCTTTCGGTCACGTTGATTCTCCACCTCATTCTGAAATTCCTTGAACTTTTCAAAGGTCTCAGACTTGTGTTTCATTAAGTAGACATACCCATATCTACTCAAGTCATCTGTGAGAGTGAGAACATAACGATATCCTCTGCGAGCCTCAATGCTCATTGGACCGCACACATCGGTATGTATGATTTCCAACAAGTTGGTTGCTCGCTCCATTGTTCCGGAGAACGGAGTCTTGGTCATTTTGCCCAAGAGGCATGGTTCGCACGTGTCAAACGATTCATAATCAAGAGACTCTAAAAGTCCATCGGCATGGAGCTTCTTCATGCGCTTGACACCAATGTGACCAAGGCGGCAGTGCCACAAGTATGTGGGACTATCGTTATCAACTTTAAATCTTTTGGCATCTACACTATGAACATGTGTAATATTACGCTCGAGATTCATTAAGAATAAACCATTGACCATCGGAGCATGACCATAAAACATATCTCTCATATAAATCGAACAACCATTATTCTCAGACTTAAATGAGTAGCCATCTCATATTAAACGAGATCCTGATACAATGTTCATGCTCAAACTTGGCACTAAATAACAATTATTAAGGTTCAAAACTAATCCCGTAGGTAAATGTAGAGGCAGCGTGCCGATGGCGATCACATCGACTCTGGAACCATTCCCGACGCGCATCGTCACCTCGTCCTTTGCCAGTCTCCGTTTATTCCGCAGCTCCTGCTGTGAGTTACAAATATGAGCAACGGCACCGGTATCAAATACCCAGGAGTTACTACGATTACTGGTAAGGTACACATCAATCACATGTATATCAAATATACCTTTGGTGTTGCCGGCCTTCTTATCCGCTAAGTATTTGGGGCAGTTCCGCTTCCAGTGACCCTTCCCCTTGCAATAAAAGCACTCAGTCTCAGGCTTGGGTCCATTCTTTGACTTCTTCCCGGCAACTGGCTTACCAGGCGCGGCAACATCTTTGCCATCGTTCTTGAAGTTCTTCTTACCCTTGCCCTTCTTGAACTTAGTGGTCTTATTGACCATCAACACTTGATGTTCTTTCTTGATTTCAGCCTCTGCTGACTTCAGCATCGAGAACACTTCAGGAATGGTCTTTTCCATTCCCTGCATGTTGTAGTTCATCACAAAGCTCTTGTAGCTTGGTGGGAGCGACTGGAGGATTCTGTCAATGACCGCCTCATCTGGGAGGTTAATGTTCAGCTGGGTCATACGGTTGTGCAACCCAGACATCTTCAGGATGTGCTCACTGACAGAACTGTTCTCCTCCATCTTACAACTGTAGAACTTGTCGGAGACATCATATCTCTCGACCCGGGCATGAGCTTGAAAAACTAGTTTCAGCTCTTCGAACATCTCATATGCTCCGTGATGCTCAAAACGCTTTTGGAGCCCCGGTTCTAAGCTGTAAAGCATGCCACACTGAACGAGGGAGTAATCATCAGCGCGAGACTGTCAAGCATTCATAATGTCTTGGTTCTCTGGGACGGGAGCGTCACCTAGCGGTCCTTCTAGGACATATTGTTTCCTGGCAGCTATGAGGATGATCCTCAGGTTCCGGACCCAGTCCGTATAGTTGCTGCCATCATCTTTCAGCTTGGTTTTCTCTAGGAACGCGTTGAAGTTCATGTTGACATTAGCGTTGGCCATTGATCTACAAGACATATTTGCAAAGGTTTTAGACTAAGTTCATGATAATAAAGTTCTAATCAAATTATGAACTCCCACTTAGATTAGACATCCCTTTAGTCATCTAAGTGTTACACGATCCGAGTCGACTAGCCCGTGTCCGATCATCACGTGAGACAGACTAGTCATCGTCGGTGAACATTTTCATGTTGATCGTATCTTCCATATGACTCATGTTCGACCTTTCGGTCTCCGTGTTCCGAGGCCATGTCTGCACATGCTAGGCTCGTCAAGTTAACCCTAAGTGTTTTCGCTGTGTAAAACTGTCTTACACCCGTTGTATGTGAACGTAAGAATCCATCACACCCGATCATCACGTGGTGCTTAGAAACGACGAACTGTAGCAACGGTGCACAGTTAGGGGAGAACACTTCTTGAAATTTTATAAGGGATCATCTTATTTACTACCGTCGTCCTAAGTAAACAAGATGCATAATACATAATAAACATCACATGCAATTATATAGTTGTGACATGATATGGCCAATATCATATAGCTCCATTGATCTTCATCTTCGGGGCTCCATGATCATCTTGTCACCGGCTTGTCACCATGATCTCCATCATCATGATCTCCATCATCGTGTCTTCATGAAGTTGTCACGCCAACGACTACTTCTACTTCTATGACTAACGTTTAGCAATAAAGTAAAGTAGTTTACATGACGTTATTCAATGACACGCAGGTCATACAAAAAATAATGACAACTCCTATGGCTCCTGCCGGTTGTCATACTCATCGACATGCAAGTCGTGAATCCTATTACAAAGAACATGATCTCATACATCACAATTCATCATTCATCACAACTTCTGGCCATATCACATCACATGATCAATCGCTGCAAAAACAAGTTAGACGTCCTCTAATTGTTGTTGCATCTTTTACGTGGCTGCAATTGGGTTCTAGCAAGAACGTTTTCTTACCTACGAATCACCACAACGTGATTTTGTCAACTTCTATTTATCCTTCATAAGGGCCCTGTTCATCGATTCCGTTCCAACTAAGGTGGGAGAGACAGACACCCGCCAGCCACCTTATGCAACTTGTGCATGTCAGTCGGTGGAACCGGTCTCACGTAAGCGTACGTGTAAGGTTGGTCCGGGCCGCTTCATCCCACAATACCATTGAGCAAGAAAAGACTAGTAGAGGCAAGTAAGATGACAAAATCCACGCCCACAACAAAGTTGTGTTCTACTCGTGCAAAGAGAACTACGCATAAACCTGGCTCTGATACCACTGTTGGGGAACGTTGCAGAAAATTAAAAATTTTCCTACGGTTTCACCAAGATCCATCTATGAGTTCATCTAAGCAACGAGTCTAGGGAGAGAGTTTGCATCTACATACCACTTGTAGATCGCGTGCGGAAGCTTGCAAGGTGATGATGTAGTCGTACTCGACGTGATCCAAATCACCGATGACCAGCGCCGAACGGACGGCACCTCCGCGTTCAACACACGTACGGGACGGGAGACGTCTCCTCCTTCTTGATCCAGCAAGGGGGAAGGAGAGGTTGATGAAGATCCAGCAGCACGACAGCGTGGTGGTGGATGCAGGGCGTCACAGCAGCAGGGCTTCGCCGAGACTACGAGGGAGAGACGTAACGGGGGGAGGTGGAGGCGCCAGGGGCTGGTGTATGAAGTCCCTCCTCTCCCCCACTATATATAGGGGTGCCAGGGGGGGCGCCGGCCCTAGTAGATGAGATCTACTAGGGGGGCGGCGGCCTAGATGAGGTTTCCCTCCCCCCCAAGGCACCTAGGGGTGCCTTCCACCACTAGGACTCCTCCTAGGGGGAAACCCTAGGCGCATGGGCCTATAGGGGCTGGTGCCCTTGGCCCATGAAGGCCAAGGCGCACCCCCTACAGCCCATGTGGCCCCCCGGGACAGGTGGCCCCACCCGGTGGACCCCCGGGACCCTTCCGGTGGTCCCGGTACAATACCGATAACCCCGAAACTTGTCCCGATGCCCGAAATAGCACTTCCTATATATAATTCTTTACCTCCGGACCATTCCGGAACTCCTTGTGACGTCCGGGATCTCATCCGGGACTCCGAACAACATTCGGGTTTTTGCATATACATATCTTCATAACCGTAGCGTCACCGAACCTTAAGTGTGTAGACCCTACGGGTTCGGGAGACATGCAGACATGACCGAGACGCTCTCAGTCAATAACCAACAGCGGGATCTGGATACCCATGATGGCTCCCACATGCTCCTCGATGTTGTCATCGGATGAACCACGATGTCGAGGATTCGATCAAACCCTGTATGCAATTCCCTTTGTCAATCGGTACGTTACTTGCCCGAGACTCGATCGTCGGTATCCCAATACCTTGTTCAGTCTCGTTACCGGCAAGTCACTTTACTCGTACCGTAATGCATGATCCCGTGTCCAACACCTTGGTCACATTGAGCTCAATATGATGATGCATTACCGAGTGGGCCCAGAGATACCTCTCCGTCATACGGAGTGACAAATCCCAGTCTCGATCCGTGTCAACCCAACAGCTACTTTCGGAGATACCTGTAATGCACCTTTATAGTCACCCAGTTACGTTGTGACGTTTGATACACCCAAGGCACTTCTACGGTATCCGGGAGTTACACGATCTCATGGTCTAAGGAAGAGATACTTGACATTGACAAAGCTCTAGCAATACGAACTATACGATCTTTTATGCTATGCTTAGGATTGGGTCTTGTCCATCACATCATTCTCCTAATGATGTGATCCCGTTATCAACGACATCCAATGTCCATAGTCAGGAAACCATGACTATCTGTTGATCACAACAAGCTGGTCAACTAGAGGCTTACCAGGGACATATTGTGGTCTAAGTATTCACACGTGTATTACGATTTCCGGATAATACAGTTATAGCATGAATAAAAGACAATTATCATGAACAATGAAATATAATAATACTTTTATTATTGCCTCTAGGGCATATTTCCAACAATGGCGCCTAGTCATCACAACCCACCACAATCTACAAGGCTATGACCATCTATATTGGTCGTTAACAACTAGAAATAAGGCAGCGGACCTGCACTGTTTGCTTTGTGACCATTCTGTGTAAGGAAATTACGACCTTTGTGACCAAAATGGTCGCAATAGTTTAGGGTTTGGAGCCCCCCGAACAGCTTTTGACCAATTGGTCTCAAATGGTCATAGATCCATGATTAATTCTTCCAGGGTCACTGACATAAGGTCACTAGTTGACATATTTCTTGTAGTGGTGTGGGTAGTTTCTCCTTCATTCCCGTGTGCTAGAAAATTTGGTGTAATAATGCACTCGGGAATGAAAGGAGGAGCTACGTACCATCACCGATAGTCAACCCATGATTAATAATAATGATCTAATTTAGGTTTTTTAGTACATATATTTAATTGTACAAGTTTAATATTTGAATTATGAAAATAGGCCGGAAATGTCGTACTCGGACGACGAAAACCGCCCGGGGGAGTGTGACTGGTGCCACGACGACCGAGGTATATGTGACAGGTTCATTGAGCTGGACGAAGATCGAAGCTTCAGCATTAAGCTCGAGGAGACCTTCGATGTTCATACGGTACGCAACGACGACAATAGTTTTTTTCGTAATTAAGCATGACTTCAACTATTTTAACGTGTATTTTTCATCTATTCCAATTTGACTAGCTTATCCCATGCTATGCAAGACGCTATGTCTTGGACAAGATGGGTTTTAAAGACCATGAAAGTATGGAAACCAAAAAAATTCTCCTAAGGACCCATCATGGTGTGGATTTTAAAGTAAAGCTGTACAATGCTGAGAGTGTAACCCATTTTGGTTGCAAAAATTAGGAAGCACTTTGCAAGATGTTTGGTTTTGATGGGGGCATGCTGGTCACCATGGATCTTGGTGATCCTACAATCGAGCAAGACAATATGGACATTTGGGTCCTTGTGGATACACCTCCAATTCTTCCCCCATGTGAACTTAACATAGTTATTAAGTAATTTATATTGGTTAGTTCAAAATAGTTGACAACTTATTTCCATTGACAGCTTATTTTCATTCTTCAAAGAATGTGCGGAAGATGGTAGACAAAACCCACTACACCGATGGCTCTGAATTAACTTATAAGGAGAAAAATCATCTGATCGCATTTTGTACTAATCTTGAGAATTACAATGTCTACAATCAAACTCCTCGATATTATGGTCAATACGTGCCACTGGTGCACGTGTTGAACTATGGTAACTACCATGGAATTACCCTGGTAAGATTTTTTACTATTACGATATCCGTGCATCTTTTTGCATACTTCTAAAACTAGTACATCATTGCTAACTACGAAGTTATTACTATGTTTTTCAACAGATAATCTCGAATGATTGTGTGCCTCATCTGATGTATATGCACGATCGCCTTGATGTTTTGAACATACAACCAGGTCATCCTATAAATCTCAACTGTCCATACAGGATTTCTAAAAGAAGTGGAGACATGACAATCAAAGAATGGAAAAAAAATATGGACAGTCGTAAGGAGCTTCTTGGAAGCAAAGGAAAGTGAAGCGCAAGAATTGGAGACATGATGATCTCCATTCGTCATAATGGAGAGTCAGTGTCTATATTGTTTTATGCTATTTTATCTTAAGTGTGTTTAGGTCTACCTGATACTGATGATGTGCTAAGAACAATTATGTAGGATTGGGTTCGATGAGTATGAGTATGATGATCGTATGACTTGTTATTAATAACAAGTAGAAGTTGTATGATGATGCATGATTAGTAGGACTTGTTATTATATATGATGATGTATGATGCGGGCATGAAGAGTTATTATATATCAGCGGGTGAAATGAACATAGCAGTAGTGTTGGTAAACCAAGCACGAAGATAAGAGAGGACACTTCTCTATATTAGCTAGCTAATAACAACCTAAATTAACCCCCAAAACCCCTAAACCAGCCACTTTCAAAACAAAAAAAACCTAAGCTGCAGCCAGCTTCTGACGCGTGGATGCCTTTTGGTCCCGGTTTATGTCACCAACCGGGACCAAAGGCCCCCCTGCCTGGGCTGCCCGCAGCGGCCACGTAGATGCCCATTTGCCCCGGTTCGTGTAAGAACCGGGACTAAAGGGGGGAGGCATTACTAACGACCTATTAATTCCGATTCAAGAACCGGGACTAAAGGCCCTTACGAACCGGGACAAATGCCCTGTTTTCTACTAGTGCACCCTCGCTAAGGAGAAGAATGCGGAGGAAGCCGCCGCCGCTGCTGCTTTAGCCTGGCATACTGGTGTGTATGATATGTTCATCCCTTAATTACTTCCTTCATATGCTAGGCGTGCATACTGTCTTCATAGATGTTTTGGTTCTATTTTCAGTACGTGCTCACATATTTATATTCTGGTATGGGCTTCATGCTATTTTTGCTAGCATCATTATTTATTCATGGATTAAGTTAATCGAAAAATTGCTAATACACCCACAGAGGGTTGCCCCCATGCAGCACCGAATGCCGCCCCTTCGCAGCACCGCTCGACTTGTAATACTCGACAAATGAACCAATTACATGATTTATTGGAATAACTATATGCGGATTGATGCCAATATGTTGGCGACATACGTGACAAAAGGCAATATCAATGTCAACTGATATCCAGGTCAAGAGAACATAGTGCACTTTTATTTTCAGGATTCTGGAAGATCATTATGCAGTCACAAAAGCTCATTTGGGACGATGGTCAGAACCAACCCGCGGTGACAACTAGGCATAATCGGCAAGGATTCTACGCTGTCCTTCGTACAATAAATCCCAAGATTATCTCCCCCGATCCGCCCGATAGTTTTCACTGTGTAGTCCTGTAGCTTGCACACAAATCGGTCAGACCGCTTGCCGGAGTAGCTAGGGAATTTGTGGCCATTGAACTCCACCCAGAAACTACTGTAGGTCCAACTATGACTCAAAGCAGTCGCACGTCCCAGCTTCACCCAGGCGTCGCCCCAGCCTTCGGGGAGGGGGAATGGCAGGTCGGCGTCGTCGTCCCAGCTCATGTCGCCGCCGAACACGACGTTGCCGGCGCTGCTGAGCGCGGAAACGGCATGCTTAGCCTGCATGTACCGATCCCTGAGGTGCATCGACGCCGGTGGCACGGGGCACTCAAGATGAGTCGTGGCGATGCGTATCGGGTACATATTTCGAGGGGTAATGTCGGCCTCCAGGTAGCACTTGCCTGTCGGGGAAGTGGCGAACTTCCAGCGCGCGTAGCTCTCCATTGGAAGCTTGCTCAGCTGCCACAAATAATGATGAGCTTCTACGTCAGTTAACCGGATCAAACCATTTCTAGGGCGGGAACTGAAATGAGAGCAGTACCATCAGGCAGAAGTGGTGGTTCCCCGTTTGTTCCTCGGGGGGCACTGGTGAGCTGTTGTACTCCTCCCACCATGGGAAGCTCTCGAAGATCGCCTGAATGTACGGCGTGACTTCCTGTGCATGGATCATAAGAACAGTTAAAAAATGATCGATGGATGAGAATGGATCTAAGCAGGTGAACGAGTGGCGCATGACCTATAATCATGAGTTTTATTACCTGGAAGAAGATTACGTCCGGAGAATGATCCCGAACAAGGTCGCCGATGGCCTTCATCCTCGTGTAGACGGCAACGTCCTCGCGGGACCAGACGTTGTAGGTCATGAACTTGATCCCCTTCTCGCCGTCCTAAATTACGACAAGGCAGGTATGATCAAGAAGTCAACCTTTGTAGAAGAGTTAGAACAGTGAAACAAGACCAAATCAACCTATTAACATTTCAGCAACAAATACTATAGTTTGATATTAAGGTCAACCTAAGAAACTACAGTCAGCAACAAAAAAAGGGATGAACGATCGTAGCACCAGATCGAGTACCATTTTTCCTTGGCGATACAGCTAATGTATTTGGCTTCTCCACACAGAGTTCTGATTCTTTGGAGTACTAGTAGGAGTATAATCGTATATATAGCCGTGTGCTGGTTCGGGTTTAATGGCATCGTGAGAAACGAAGAGGCGGCCTAGGCAGTAGGAATACCAAAAAAATGTCATGGAGACGGAACACGAAAGGGTGCATTGACTGCCACCAACCGATCGATAATTGAATTAACAGACGCACTAGGGAATACTACCTGTCGTTTGAGCTTCAACCGGAGTAGTACAGTGCTATGGAGCCTCCAAAGTTGTTTAGTCACCCATCTCTCATGTTGCTGCGGAATTTTCTGGATGAGAGCCGCTGCAATGATAAATGTTGATATCGTGAAAGCAAACATATACTGTCTCCGTCTAGGTGAGTAAGTCATTTTAGGTTGTGCACCACGGCCAATGAAAAGGAGAAAACGAGAGACATTAATGTTTATTTGCTAATTAATAGTATTGCATGCAATGAACTAACCACTGCATGTCGTGTTTCATAGTCTCAAGTCATTAAAAGCATGCATACTCCTCATTTCTTATTGGTTGATATGTCAAGAAACAAGAAATGAGGTAGAAGTTAATGCACCGCGCCTAAATGTTTTGGGATTATTTGATTTTCGTAAGATGACTTACACATCTAGATCTAGACGGAGGGAGTACTTGCTATGCCTTAAGGCTTCCTGTAACATTTTGCACTACCAGAAACGTGAATATTTCTGTGGGCCAGACTATATTCCTGTCGGGCCCGCGCTGGATCACAGGAATACCATGTATACTCCTGTGGGCTGGGGTAGAACTCAGAGGAAAATGCCCCCCCATCTCGTTCCGCCACCTGTGGGCTCAAAGGAAAAGGCCGGTAGAAACCCTCGATCCCCCAACCAGATGCCCCAGCCCTCGTCTCCACCCCATCTCGCCGCAGCCAGACCTAACCCTCACCGCCGCCGCCGCCGCCGAAGCAGCAGCATCGGTCGCCGCCTTCATTATCCCACTCCGCGGCTCCATTCTGGCCGGCGTATCCACCCTTGAGACTGCACATCCCCTCGTTTCATGTACCTTCTCTATCCTCTCGCCAGTCAAGCGCCGCACGCCTTGTCCCTCCTTGGCGCCTACGCGCGGCCTCACAGCGAGCCCAAGCGCGCCCTCCTCACGTCATCACCACCGTCGGTAAGCAGTGAGGACAACAGTGGCTCCTCCCCTCCCCTCTCCCCTAGCAGATCCAGCACCATCCCCTCACAGATCCGCCTCACAGATCCTCCTCACCAAGAAGCCGGCGGCTACTTTATGTTCAGAGACGCATCTTGAACGATGAGAGACCAGGTGAGTGGTGGCTCCATGGACATGGAGTACTATGTATCGGGTGGACGAACTCTCCAGGGAGCTCACCGGTATAATTTTTCTTAGATCCAGCTGTCTTGCATCTTTATTCTTGCTTGTGTATGTATCAAGTGCAATGCCATACTTTTTTTAATGCAATGAAATGTTTGCATACAAGTAAACTTGATTTTTTTTATGACAGATCTTGACTTTTGTTCTAACATTGTGTACATGAAGGCACAAAAATCACCTAATTTCCACTCTGACGCAGAGCAATAAAATGTAATTGGAAGAATGCTTAACTTCTATTATTAGGTAATTAATCATGCTTAAGCATATATATATATATATATATATATATATATATATATATATATATATATATATATATATATAAGCAAAGATATAAAGTTTCACTCGCGCGGTTGCAATCACAAGCGCTCATTCATGTGGGGATCTGGTCCCTCCCCATTCCTTATTTGCATTTTCGTTTTATCAATCGTTAGATGGTTATTTCCTCTTATAGCGGAAGAAGGACCACACTCCATGCGAGAGCACAGTAGTGTGCAGGTACTAGCTGGCACGATGGCAGGGAGGAGCCCAAGGTGCGAACGGTTCCAGCCATATGGAGAACTGTTGACCAAGACTGGCACGATGGTCCTTAAGTTTTTATTTACGCTATTTTTCTTGTGGGCCGCCAGCTCATTGTAGCAGAACACTTTTCCCATGGTCGCGTTTGTGTCCCTATACCTTTTTTGGACACCGCAGATGCTAAGGACTCAGGTATGGGCCGTTAATTGGAAAGAGAATATCTGGATAAAAAGGAGCAGAATAGAAAAAGGGTGCACACGCAGCTCCTCTCCCGTGGCCACGTTTTCTGTACGGAGAGCCATGCACGGCTGAGAGCACCAAAACTGTATCGATTCCCCCTTTCAACATATATCAGCCCCCATCGGCACGCCACAAACAGCTGGAAGTTCCAAAAAAACGTTTTTGTCTATGTTCCGAACTTCCCGTACACGTAAGCTCAAGTATCAACACGTCGTGCCGCTCTACAATACAGAACGCGTTCATGATGTGCAACACAAAGGAGCGTCCTGCAACGCTCCTTCATTCTCGTGTCCGAGGCCATCTTCTGGGTAGTCTCCATCTCCAGCTACGTCGTCGCTCAGCGGTGCAAGGGACGTGGTCACGTCCAGAGCCGCATGCACCCAGTGGCCAACTGCCATATGCCCTTCCGTGGTGGACTCCGGCTCGTGCGACGTGGTCATTTCCATACATGCATGCGGATCATGGGAAACTGCCACCTATCCTGCTGTACCTGGCTCACATGCTCTGGTGATGCCCTGCATGGGAGCAGTATTGTCTTCTAGTCTTGTTCCTTATCCGGGCTGGCATCCATCTCAGAGGGCCCAAAGCGGAGATGCCCGCTCTTCTACAGCGTACTACAGTATATAACAACGATGGACGGTAGAAAAGACACCGGATTTGCTGGAACAAAAGTCAATGCTCACCCAGCGAAACGAACGTCCAGGCCCGTGGCTAAGGCCAACTCCACCGCACGACCCATCCGTGACCCATCCGGTCCGCTTTTGTCCGTTTGAGGTAAAATACGACCCAACGGTAATACCCAAACGGACAAAGTTGTCCACTGGTGTCCGTTTCAGTCCGGCCCAAACCCAAATCCAGCGCAAAGTTGGGTCACAAATGGGTTGAACGGACACAGACGGACGCGCTCCTCGGCCTCTCTCATCCGCTCGTGTCCGCCACTGGCCCACAGGTCAGCGACCCACACCGAGCCACTCCCACCCGCCCGCCGCGTCCGCCGTCGCACGCCCCGCGCCCGCCGTCGCCCCGCGCCCGCCGCCCCGCGCCCCGCGCCCGCCGTCGCTGAACGCGCTCCTCAGGCCGAAGCCCGCTGGCACCTCTTCCCCAGCAGTGCGTCCTGCAGCGACCCGTTGGGGTGCGCGGCCGTAGACGAGCATCATCCGGCGGCGGCAGGGGTGCGCGGAGAGCGAGTAGGCGAAGGGCAGGAGGATGGAGGGCGTGGAGCCGTGGCCGGAGCCGACGAGGTGGGAGGCGAGAGAGA
>NC_041385.1:793841396-793843668 GCF_002162155.2 Triticum dicoccoides | reverse complement strand
ACGGCCGCGGCGGCGACGGCGGGGGGCGGGGAGGCATCGGGCGGCGGGGGCTGGCGCGAGGGCATCAGCAACGGAGGGGAAAAGACAAGCAGAGCGGCAGGGGAGGAGGATGAGCCTCGCAGGCGGACAGTTTGGGGTTTCTCGGCCTTGTGCGCGTTGGGTGCAGATGCCCCATACGTCCGTCCGCCCCCCGGACGTCCGCTAAATCACACCTCAAACGGACAAAAGCGGACGTTCGGATGGGTCACGGATGGGTCATGCAGTGGAGTTGGCCTAATGGAATCCAGGGTTCAGAGATGTCCTGGCATTTTTTTTGGTCGGCTCCCCTTGGAAGTAATCGCTTAGACAACGAGGGGGCGGCCCGTGATCGCAGTCACGCAGCGGGGCCAGCTAAAAGCCCAGCTAGTCTACTCCTCCAGAAGCCGAGCAATCCATTCGGTGTCTGATACCAAGAAACCAGAGGCTGAAGCGCAGCGCAAGATTGACGAACTGCATTCGTTCACAGGGCGAGGCACACTGCAATCTAGGGTATATCCGTCCCCAATCTAATGTCAGGTCTTCCTTTGATTTTTCTAATGCAGGAGCTTCAACGCAACAAGACATGCTTGGGGCAACACCTTTGTTTAATTGTATACGGTCCTACAGGTGGATGGATCTTTTTTGTGAGGAAGCTACGGCCTTTTGATGAGAAAACTGTGATGTCAGGTAGAAGTAGATGGATGGATTCTTAGGCCTGAATTTTGATTCTGTTGGGGTGTTGCCGAGCTTCCCTCTTTCTTTCTTTGCGGTTGTTTTATAGTACCTTTTAGGAGAAATTTTTATTCTGTAGGGATGTTGCCAGGCATATCCTAGTATTTCTTGATACTGTCGAGTTGAAGAACTAAACAAAGAACATAATTAATAAAGAACTTGGACCGAGTTTGTACTGCTGCAACAAGTTTCAATCTTCTGAATTTTGTTTCTGAAATCTTCTGAAAGTTGATTAGGGAAAATCTCTTATGGACATTTTGAGCTCATTTTCTGCTGATGGCTAAATCACTCTTAACCTGATGTAGGGCTTTTTGGGGAGATATAATACGAATAAATATTATAAGTGAAACATTGAAGAAAACTATGGAAGAAACTGTCATCTGAATCAATGCATGTTGAGCTTGACCTCTATTGCCCATGTTATCTGAATGAATGCACATGCATTCTGTTTTACGCACATGTTCTCTGAGCATGATGCAAGTTATCAGAGTATATGATGCACTCGTACTTCATAAATGATCAGTGCTGAATTTCATCCGTACTTTCGTGATATTTTCAGAATCTTGCATCCATTTTTTTTAAAGTGTGCCATGGTCTCGACCTTGGTTCAGAAATTTTAACTGGTCCTGCTACCGGATGGCCCAAGGGAGAGAACGCCACACTACATAAACGCACACACAGAAAAGTTAAGTCTGCATTTGAACAACACACGCAGTGTTTCAGTCTCCGAGAGCACGCCAATGCAGCATTGGCTACCAGCCACTCGCTCTGGAGTTTGGCCTCTTTTCTCTTTTGTATTTTTGGTAGTGAATGGAAGCACTGCTTGCATGCAAACTAGTATTTTGAACTGGCCATTAAATAAAAACTTAATAGACAACTGCTCCCTCCGTCTACTGAAGAGTGTATTTCTATCTTCTCAATACACTTTAAAGTAGAAAAAAAAGTTTCTCTCTCATCACACGATAACCAAGACCAATAACATTCTACACATGATCTTTTTAATTTCTACATGCACCTAGCTCATTGGGGCTTGGGTAATTAAAGAGGAGAGAGATTGGGACTTGCACCTTTAAATTAAAGAGTAGTAGTTTATTTGCTTGGAACTAGTTTTTTTTTTGCTGGAGCTAGTGTTGTTAAACGGCAGCTAGTATTATCTCTCACACTTGACAGTCTCCAAATTGTAAAGAATTGGCATCCGACCTTCACGGAACTGGACGAAGTGACATGGGGTGAGTGGGTGGGTTCACGATGAAGGACCGTCGAAACTAGACTTTGAACCGAAATACGAGTAGCAAAGAACCGGCATCCGACCTCCACGGAACCGGACGAGGTGACATGGAGTGAGTAGGTCGGTTCGCGATGAAGAACCGTTGAAACTACACTTCGAACTGAAATACGAGTTGCAAAGAACCCGCATCCGACCTTGACGGAACCGGACGAGGTTTCATGGAGTGAGTAGGTTGGTTCGCGATGAAGAACCGTTGAAACTACACTTTGAACCGAAATACAAGTTGCAAAGAAC
>NC_041385.1:793838277-793840311 GCF_002162155.2 Triticum dicoccoides | reverse complement strand
TGAGTAGGTGGGTTCGCGATGAAGAACCGTTGAAACTACACATCGAAGCGAAATACAAGTTGCAAAGAACCGGCATCTGACCTTCAAGGAACCGGAAGACGTGACATGGACTGACTGGGTGGGTTTGCGATGAAGAACCTCAAAACTACACTTTAAACCGAAATACGAGTTGCAAAGAACCGGCATCTGACCTCCATGGAACCGGACAAGGTGACATGGAGTGAGTGGGTGGGTTCGCGATGAAGAACCGCCGAAACTACACTTTGAACCGAACTAAGAGTTGCAAAGAACCGGCATCCGACCTTCATAGAACCAGACGAGGTGTCATGGAGTGAGTAGGTCCATGGAGGTGTCAAATGGCCGTTTATGTTTGCGGCAGAGGGAAAGGATGGGCTGCAGTTTACTATGTTGGCATAGTTAGCAAGCTATAATAAAATATTCAAAAGTATGACACGTTGCCCGTATGTATATGCATAGATGGAAATGTGAGCACTAAATGGCAAAAACGTGTGCAAGCATGCCCCGAATTCACGGATGCATGGTCCAAAACTTTCAACCGAAATGCGGAATGCAGTATAAAGCACATTTTGCTGAGACAATATTGCGCGCATGTATGAGACAAGATGGCAGCAATAAATGGACTCTTCTCAGTCCTCGCATCATTTCCGTCGCTGCATGCAGACTCTCTCTCTCTCTCTTTCTCCATGTTGCATGCAAGCTTCTCACGCACAAAAAAATTCAGTTCCCTCCTGAACCGAACAGGCGCCATGGAATAGCTTCCAAATTAGCTGCGAAAAATAGAATACATCCATAATTTTGAACAGACCAACCTAAGCAGAGACATACTATAGAAGTATAAATCGAGTAGTACTACCATGAAGGCATGAACAGACCAACCTGCACATTTCTCCTCGGTCCCTCCACACTTCTCTAACTCGACGTGAGCATGCAATGGATCATGGTCCGACGCGAGATCACTGTCCTTCGTATGGAGGCCGACCAGTCGCAAGCACGCCGGCCACCACGAGGACACCACTAGCTGGAAGCAGACCCGTCGTTCCTGAGCATGACTCTGACCGCGTGCAGGCCGACCACAGGAAGGACTCCACTGGCTATGAGCACGATTCCGGTCACGACCAGATCGACCGCCGCGAGGATGCTACTGGCCAGTTGCACGCCGACCGCCACCAGCCCCGGGCGTGGGGCGCTGCTCTCCACAAAATCGTTGCCCTCCATGACCGCTGCGAGCACACCACCGTCCATAAGAAGGTTGTCTTCTGCGTGCAGGGCTCCGCCGCGAGCGGGGCGCAAGACGAATACGAACAGGGAGGAGGCGAAGTGGTAAGATTACAGAGCATTGCGGTCCAAGTAGTGGAGGGGCACTGATGGTTGCTAGAAATAGTACATTAAAATCCAGGTTTTAATTCCATCTGATCTCCTTCTATTAAAACTTCATAATTATTTGTGTGTGAATTTGTCCAAGCAAGTTTACGGGCTAAGGCTCGGACGCTAGGTACATCCGGACATGCATAAGCTGGCTTGACCCACTAGCATCAATGAATCAATCAGGTAATATGATATGTGCGTGTACTGTGACCATGCGTTAGCACCAGATGTGCTTTAGGTCCATGCAATCTTGGACCTTGTGCGTGATAGGCAGATGCTAACTGACCATCTATGCTATGGTCAGAAGAAAGTGGCAGGATTCACATGCCAAAATTAGCATACTATTGCGGAACCTTTAGTAAATGAGTATTTAAATAGGTTTGCCAAAATAGCACACTGACGATCCCTGCCACCTACAAAAGTTTGCTGCATACTTGCTCTCATTGAGTCTGAAAATGCAGAGACTAGGTTGCCGTTTCTGGACACTGCGTCCATAAAGTTCTAGCTCACTTTTCCACTCTAGTCATGGCGATATTTAATAAATCATAAAATCAGAACCTTATCTGTCCAAAGGTGCGAATCTTGATGCATATGAACGGTTCTGATAACCACCGCCCTAACAAGTGTTGACAGCAAATCCATGTGTGT
>NC_041385.1:793795780-793837671 GCF_002162155.2 Triticum dicoccoides | reverse complement strand
CGAGCTTCTCACCACCCGGCCTCCTCCCACGACCAGAAACCCCCTGCCATCGCGAGCCTACCACCCCAGCCGCCACGAGGCATCCATCCCCGGCCGCCGCTGGCCTCTATCCCCGGCCGTCTCTGGCCTTCATCCCTGACCGCTGCGAGGCTACCACCCCCGGCCATCGCTGACCTCCATCCCCGGCCATCCCTGGCCTCCATCCCCGACTGCCGCGAGGCTCCCACCCCCGGCCGCCGCTGGCCTCCATCCCCGACCGCTGCGACGCTCCACCCCTGGCCACCGCGAGCCTCAATCCCTGGCCGCCGCGAGCGCCACCGCCCTGCGTGCCCGCATCTATCCCATTCCCGACGACAAGGTCGCCACCTATGGATCTCTCCTATAGCCTCCGTTCATGCTAGTGGAGGGAGAAGTACGCTTTCTGAAAAAATGGCAGTAAACAGGCATCAGTTCACTTTTTTGATTCTACTCTTCTCTTGATTTGTTATTAGATTAGAGATGGAGTTGGCGAATTTCTTATGCCTTTTCTGTTCAGTGGATAGATGGATGGATGTTTTAGTTCTCTGAATGTAACCTGTGATCCAATGCTGCTCAACTTCCTCTGTACCCCCTTTTGTTTCAGATTCAGTATCTCCATTACCGGTATAAAAAAAGGACCAGCGGCCAAATCCTAGTGCCGCTCATGATCTCCACCTCCAAGCGCCGCACCCATTGAGCACCCACACAGTAAGAAAGCCATCTCATTTTGCTTTGAACATTTGCGTTTGTGATGTATGCTCACTGATAGATTCCCTGCAGCGGGCAAATCCAGGTGCCGCTCGTGATCTCTGCCTCCATCAGCTCCACTTAGCCGGAGGAATCAGTCCACAGGAGGACGTGTAGCCGGTCCACCTGATCTCCGGTGTCTTATTCCAACTCCAAGAAAATTGTTTTTGAGTTCTATTCTTAGTCAAAGTAGACATGCAGCTTCTAAACTTCTTGTCCAGTCATTCTAGTACTGATGAAGATCGAGTAGATTGAAATAATGTAGTCGATTACTGAGACCCTTACTAGTCCTTCCATATATAGAACTTGTGCCTGATAGGGACAGGACTTATCTCTTTGTTGCCTGCTTGTTTTTGTAAAATTCTTTGAACTTATTTAGGTGATATATTTGGACCTTTGCCTCGTCAGTACAACATCACGGTCCATAGCCGGACACTAGAAAAGCTGCGTGCAGGCCACCCTGTGCTCCATCCTCTATCCGCCCCAGTTCGGGCGTAGTAAGTACCTCAGTACGAGTTAAAAACGGTGGTACGTTCGGAATAAAAGAAATGACAGAAATTCAAATTGTAAAAATTCAAGCAAAAAAAGAAACCCCATGAAAATCCTGCTTAGTAAGTACTTCACTGCAAGTAGTAAAAATGAATGATCAGTTCAAATTAAAAAGAATAATCAGTTTGGATTAAAAAGGTTGGGTGAATGTCCTACTATTTGCTAGCTTCGGCATTGTAAAAGCACAATAAGTTTCATAATTAAAAAAAGTTGTAAGTTCAACATGACATCCCACATGAGGTTGGGAAAAAAAGCTCGAACAAAAAGAGACCCACGGAAAATCAAATGGTAAAAATTCAAGTAGTAAATTGAGAGAAGTCCAAAGCACCGTTGCAAAAAAATGCTGAGTTAAAAAAAGACACACAAAACTTTTATTTTTGAAAAAAAGTCATTCAGTTCAACAATATATACCATGCGCAAGTTCAGGGACGGTGATATCATAAACCGTTGAAAAGTTATGAAGAAAACCGCACCAAAAAATAAAGTAAATTCTAGTCTATAAAAACACGCTCAGTACAAACTCATAAAGAGATCAGTGCGAGTTCAAGTGATCAACCCATAAACATTTTCTTTTAAAAAATCATTCAGTTCAACTATATAAATCATGCAAGTTCGAGGACAATAATACCGTGAACCGTTGAAAAAGTTACGAGGATAACGATACAGAAAAAATAGAGTAAAGTCTAGTCTGTGAAAATACGTTCAGTACAAAACCACACGGACATCCGTTCAAGTACTCTTTTTTTGTAATCTTTCAAAATTACTCTGTGAAAAATACATCAGTACAAACGCACACGTAGATCAGTACAAGTACTCTGTTTTTTCTGAACAGCACGATGGGTCTCACCATAATCCAAATTACTCTTCAACGGTTGTGAATTTGAGAAAACGTTCAACATGACTAAGTTCCGCATTTTCGATAGCTATCCAACGGTATATTATTTGCCATATTTCGACAAACTTTTTAAAAAAATCACGTTTGAAATCATATTTGACCGTATTCGAATTCGTTTTTAAACCATAAGGAATTATAAAAACATTTCTATACGAAACAGTTGCGCATTTTCCATAGCTTTCCAACAACATATCATTTGTGTCAATTCGAGTAACCGTTTGCAATAAATCGCGAAAATACGTTTCGCCCAGAATTTCACCGTTTTTCAAATTACTTTTAAATCACATAGAATTAGAAAAAACAATACATATTTAGAAGATGCGGATTTTCACAAGCTTTCCAACGCCATCTTATTTTCTCAATTCCGACAAACCGTTTGAAAATTGAGTCCAGAATACGATTCACGTTTTCAGTTTTGAAAAAAATGATTTTTTCAAAACTGCTCTTAAACCATAATGATTTTGCAAAAACGTTCAATATCCTTGAAATATGGTTGTCAAGAGCTTTTCAACGATATATTACATGCCCGGTTCTGACAAAAAAATTACAAAAAGTTTTTGAACTAAAGAAAACGATCTTTTAAACACAACTGAAAGTATCAGTTCAACCGCTTCAAAAACATCAGTACAACCACCTGAAACCGTGAGTTCAAAAAGGGTAACAGAATAATATATATATATATACATATATATATATGTTACTATATGTAGGAAAATCCATCCTACCACTCGGTGGTAGTTACCCCACATATCTCATATACTAGTATGTGGTACACTATATACTATTTTATTATTTTAAATATGTTCATATACTATATCTAAGATATTTCAAAACACGTTAAATGAAAAAATTGCATATGAGCCCATAGTTTTTGTTATATTTATGAAATACGTACATATTTGTACGTAAAAAAAAGCATACTTAAAAAAGATATATATTACCTAAAAATTTGTATATAGGGAAAATCCATCCTACCACCCGGTGGTAGTTACCCCACATGTCTCATATACTACCATATGGTACTATATATACTATTTGATTATTTTAAATATGTTCATATACTATATCCAAGCTATTTCAAAGCAAGTTATATGAAAAAATTGTATATAAGCCCATAGTTTTTGTTATATTTGTGAAATACGTATATATTTATATGTAAAAAAGAGCATACTCAAAAAATGGTACATACTACCTAAAAATTAGTATATATACTACCTAATCACTGTTATATAGTACATACTACACATACATACTTTCAATTTCGACAGATACTACATACAACATACAAAACGCAGGTCGTGGAAACTACCACTGCTTATATATATATATATATATATATATATATATATATATATATATATATATATATATATATATATGTTTCCTAGTGAATTGGAGATGTTTTATTACTACTGAATTGGAGATGTTTCCTAGTGTAGTGATGGCATTGATGAATTGCCCAAGCCTCAAGCCAATGAAACATATTTGCCTTTTTATGTATGCTAATTGAGTTAGAGAGAATATTCTAACAGGTAAGACCAGATACAGGTATATATAAAGATGGTGTTTGTTGTCCTTTTATCTTAATGTGATATTCAGCAGCATAGATCTTTGATCTTTTTAGGCAGTAATGATGCCCTTTATATTCTTTCATCTTATCATACTGTTTGTATACCATTCTTTGTCCAGTATGACCAAGATCATCTTATCTGTGTTGAGCCCCTAGCTGCTATTTTTGTTCAGTATGAATGTTACCGCATTTATGTTTCCTTCTTGATAATTTTATTCTCTAATTTTCTATACATGTTGTTTGTCTATCATTATCTTAGGATTTAGGAAGCATTGAGCAAGTTGCACTGCAAGTATACGGAGCATCATCAATGCAACAGAGACTGCAACAATAATTAAGTTAAGGTTGTCACTCGATGGCAAAAAGTTGCATCATATCCTTCCAAATGAAGGTACCATTCCCTACTCTAGGAAAATCAAATGATGCAATGATGCTTTGGTTTCTTACTACTATCTGTTGCAAAACCAAATACTTTTGTTTGTGCCATTCTATCACAGACCAAACTTGGATGAAACTGCTTGCCATATTACCACTTCACTGTTTTATCAAAATTGTTCTATGTCAGCACTAACATCCTCTTGAGATTGTATACCACTATCTCCTCAAAGGTACTTCCTTGATTTTCTTATTATAGTAGATGTCTCAAAATGTGACAATGTCAAAAAACGTCTTGCGTTTTGAAACAGAGAGTACATTCTTATGGTTATGCATCATTGAGAAGTTGCACTTACTTTTGATATCATGTTTTGGGCTTAACTCAAAGAAGCCTCTAATAATTGATAGTTCTGATAGATGAATGGATTTTGTCAATTGTTGTGTTTGTATGAAATTTGTCAAAAGATTTTAGAAGAAACCAGTCAGTTATGATGTCTATATAGCTGTCAATTTATTTAATTTTGCTACGACAAAATGAAGTTGGCTACATATACCTATGAGAGGTGCAAGAGCTTCTAATCAAGGTATTTTTACTTTTGCTTTCACCATCATGCCCTAAGTTTTATCACGAATAATTGCCAGTCAAGTTTTCTCGTGTATATTAAAAACATATCATGCTATGTCCAGTGTGCCCAAGATCATGAGATCAAAATTATTGAGCCAATAGTTGCTATGTTGGTTTAGTCTGAACACAACCTCTTTCTATTGCTTTGGGGTCTTTTATTGGCTCACCATGAAGCAGTTCCCATGTTACATTATCGAATAATTGCATTTTTTAATTCTTATGGAGATGATGATGACTTTGCCCATTTTTCTTGAACATTTGAAATGGATAGACTTAAGAGTATTGACATTGGTGGTGTGATTTCTTGCAAGAAGTCTGTAACGGCTCATTTGCTCAGGAAGTTAGCTGATAATTCTGTCAAGCTAATCCAGAAGCATGTGCTCAGGTTGTCATTTAGATGGATTTTGTCGGTTGCATGATTTGTATCAAATCTGAGATATGATGCTAGAACAAATTACTCCATTATTAGTCTATAAGTTGTAAAAGTGGGTAACTTTGCTATGACAAACAAGTTGGGTATATATGCCAATGTTATTTCGAGAAACTGGGATACCAAATAGATTATGCTTATTATATCTTATAGATATTGTTCCTATTTCTCCTTACCACTTTATAGCAAACTGTTGACACTTACACATTTTTACAAGTTCAATTATATGTCTACTGCAGGGCAACCTTGAAGAGAAGCTTGCAACTTAAGCTGTCAACAAAAGATTATAGAAAATGAGGTCTCTTCTTGTGTATATATAGTTGATGCACTTGTGTGTTTTGAGATGTTGCACCTTTGTTTTCGTTGATCTTTGATTCATGTATGTAAATTCTATGGAATTGTATCTGAAGACATATGAATTTGTATCTCTAGTTGATGGAAACAATTGATAGTGATGTTTCTATGTTCTAAATATTCCGAGTTATATATGGAATAGCTCTGTATAAAATCATAAATATTTTTTTTGTTCATTGGGTTTCTTTTTTTCCTGACGGTAATGTATGACAGGAATAATACTATTTCCCTGGTTAGCCAAACCTGACACACATATAACCCTGTAGGGCCAAACCCGCCAGGGAAATGTGAAAACCTTACAGGAATATAGTACCTGTCGGCCAACCGACATGCATAGTCTATTTTCCTTGTGAAGCTCGTCAGGGCCGACAGGAAATCTTTTCCTGTTGGTACACCCTATTTTCCTGTCGGTTTTGGGCTCACAGGAAAATTTCAGTTTCTGGTAGTGTTGACAACTTCTGATCATATCGATGCAATCAATATTTTGGATGCAATTTCATTCAAAAATTTGAAATGGCCTTTCTTTATTTTTGTACTATTTGCACACGTAATAGGATTATATATTGACAATAATTATAGTAAAATAATCATCCCAATAAAGTGGATAGGAGCGCATATATACTTCACAATTCAGAAGGTGAATCTAGATCTCACTACATGCATATATAGTATCATCATGTAATTACTAATGGAAGTTCGGCTGGGTGACAATTTAAGTCACAATATAAACAATTACTTATGCAATTCAGCCCATATATAGTTGCATAAGCTGAATCCATATACATGCATATGATCAACCTGAAGTAGTACAAATAGCAGTTAGAATGGATTACAATTTAAGCAACAATTCAGCCCATAAATAGAAGTGTAGTTCTTTGCTGCTTGCTTGCGTGCTTGATGATAGCAACACATATATACCTCTTGTATATGGTAAAATATTGACCAATCCATAGGCAGAAACCCCGAGTGATGGATTACATGAAACATTAACCTAGTGAAGTAACACTTGAAGGGCATAATCATTTTTTACCCAGAAGGAGATAATATTGGGTTGTGTTTCTATCATGGAATGACAAATAGTCTCTCCAACGACATGCAGGGGATGGGGGGATTCAGTTTTCTTATAGAGTAAAACTGGTTTGCTAATCTAAGTTGCCACAGCTTGTGGAAATCCATGTTGAATTCCATGATATTCTTCAATAGCATGCAAACAAATACTATAGTCTTACCTATGGCCTCTTTCTGGTCAGTTAATCTGGTAGGCAGAGGTGCTGTTTCAGGTCAAAAATATGAACTACTATTCTGTCTGCCCCATCTTAAAAAAACTGCATATGACAAATTCGAGAGGTTAAACTCTAGCATTGAAAGAAATGAATACAACAAATCGTACATGGACCACATACATAAAAGAAAATAATATGGGGACCAAGAGAGGTTGCGTGATTTTTTTTCTTCAATGAGCCAAGCACCTGTGGGTCCGGAGCGCAAGCAAGCAAGTCAAAAAGCATAAGTGCATGAATCGGAAAGAATGACGATGGTTAGAAATAGGGAGCGTCCACTTACCGGAGTGGAGGGCTATAGACGAAGAGTAGGACGCAAGGAATTGTGCGTGCTAGAGGACGTCTTTTTAAAGAGAAAGGCAGCGTCGAGCGGAAGAGAGAGCGGTGGGGTAATGGAGGGCGGAGTAATGATCCGCGTATGCTGCTGTTTCATGTGTAGTGGTGGCTGCCTTTCATGGTGGCGACTCGCGAGTAGAAGAGAAAGCGGCGGCGGCGAGTAGAAGAGAGGGCGGCGGTGGCGAGCAGAAGAGAGAGATGAAGCCTCAGAGACCTAGTGCGATGCATTAGATGGGCTAACAGCATGACCAACTAAGCAAGTTACATGCCTGCCTTTTACATGGGCTAGCTAAAACAACCAACAACGTAGTAGAAGATAGATGTCACACATAGCAGCACTATTGGGCTTGATATGGCCTAGCAACGAACCGTACGGCCGCAACATCTCATATATATAGACACACAACTACCACCAAATCCTACTGTATTGAGGGCATGAATTGCATCAACTCTAAACATAAAATTTGTTTCTCTATTCCTCGCACCCATTCCAACAGAGCGCACAAGATATTGTCCAGTAACGAAGGAGATCGAAAAAATGAGCTAGGCCGGCCATGGGGAACGACCGGACGCACTATCGACAGAACAACGCGAGGGAGCGTCGTCCGGCCATGGGGAGTGACCAGGCGAACTGTCGAGAGAACCACATGGGAGAGCGACCGCGTCCACCTGGGGAGCCCTCGTAGTTTGTGTGCTGCCACGGCGAGCTAGGTTGAGGAAGCAATGGGGATGAGTTCTTGCAAGCGATGCCTTTCTTTTTTGTGTGCGGCCCTGTGTATGTCCGGTTCTGTCAAGAAGAAAGAGTGGATGAGAGAGAAGGAACGAATCATTATTGACACTTAGCGGTGGCAACTCTCGTAAATTTCTTTAGTTGTTGATCAGACGGCTGCGGACTGCTCGGCTCTACAGTATCAACGGCTATAACAATTTGGATGACGTGGCTTCATGAGAAGCCAAGAAAATCAGCTAGTGGGGTGCCCCTATTTATTAGATATAAAAGATACCTTAGTTAGTTAGATCACTTTGCTAAGGGTAGACTGATACAGTATTATGCAACAAGGATGTAAACACCCCACTCAAGTGTTGTCATGGATTGAGGGCAGGGCATCCTTCATTCAGGTTGAACTTCCATCCTCATGAGCAGACTGCCTGGTAATTAAATGGATTATTTGTAAGAAATAATGTGGTTTCGAGAGATCCCATCTTGCCCTATTTATTTATTTATTGTCATTGACAACCTCCGCCGACAATTAATCATAAAATCTTCTTCCTCTACTCTTCTAGGCTACACTATGTGTTTTTTCCGATCCGCCATTGTCCTCCGGTATCAATTACACATACTAAATATGGTTTATGAAGCTGAGCCACGGTCCTTGGTCCAAGCTGTGAACACACCCATCTCCAACCAGTTTGGGAGGTGAGTGTGACTACAGCCACTGGGTTAAAAGAAGGACCGTGGGTAGTAAGTATGATGTAAGTTCCGAGAGTTGGTCCTAAAATTAATAGATAAATAATCAATGAACCGACTAACCTACTGTAGACCCAACATACCAATTCTTAGGCTAGTCATAGCGAGGTGTAAATTGGACTAGTAGCATGCACATGTTACTAGTCTATGTTACCATCTTCATAGTGGCTAGTAACATAAGTGTGATAACATATTACTACCTCCGTCCTGGTTTATAGGTCCCCTTTGTAGTTTGTGCCAAATTTTGACTACAAATAAAACTAACAAAATGTTAATGCATGTCAAGAAAAATTATCTCATTAGATTCATATTTGAACATAGTTTTCAAAAATATAATGTTTGGTGACATGCGTGAACATTTTGTTAGTTTAATCTATGGTCAAAATTTGGCACGAAATACAATGGGGACCAATAAACCCGGACGGAGGTAGTACATACATATCCTCATTTATTGTTGTTTAGACTCATTTTGCATTGGGAAGTGCTATGTGATGGTAACATATTATGTTACTCTATTTGCCTCTCTCCTTATTAATTACTCGACACATCATCTTTTTTGCTTATGTGGCTTGTATGTTACTACCTATATTACTCCCAGTATGACTAGCCTTATAAATGATGCACCACCTCTATAGTCATCTACTTGTAGCCTCTTAGCCATGTTAGCACAATATTATAGTCATCTACTTGAGAAATTTTTAGATATATTAAATTTTCAATATATTCATGAAACTTTTTTAGTCTTGAAAAAGGAAAAAAATAAAAATATTTCACCAAAAATAAAAATAAAAAACAGCACAAAAACCAGACATAATACCGAGGTCGTGGTAAATGCATGAACTTGATTCGATTTGTTTTTCTAATACTATTTGTTTTTCTTATACTATAGAAATAGAAACAAATTGTTTTTCTTATACTACAGAAAGAGAAATAAATTGTTTTTCTTATACTATAGAAAGAAATAAACCTTTGAATTCAGCAGTATTCCAATACTCCTATTTCAAAGTATATCTTTTAAGGGAAAAGTGAAAATAAAAGTAACCCTTCTTTTCCCATTCTCTCTGCCTTTATGCATTCCATTTTTCGGCTAGAGCGCCTACCGAAGAAAACCAGCCAAAGCCATATATAGGCCAGGCCCACATGCAACTCCCTAGCTCCCATCATAGAAACCCCTATATGGCAACCTTCATGTCGCGCGTTTTACTTTTACCTCCTCTATTCTATGCATAGTGGGAGGAACAGGGAAACTCAAGAAATAGTAGCAAACTGAGTGGTGATATCTGTTATTGTAAAAATACAGTAGCATTGTTTGTTTAATCAAATGTGTATGTCCGGTCTTGTATGTTTGGATGAGAAGGTTTATACAAGGTTTGTGTTTGTTAGATGGGTGTGATTGTAGTCTCTGGGTTGAAAGCAAGGACAATGGAGTAGATTACACATACATATGTTGCCAAATCTCTTTGGATAAAGAGGAACTAAAACCTGTAGAAAAAAGAGAGGAATTAAAGCTCCGGTATGACGCAAATTCCGAGAGTTGGTCACAGAAACAGATAAATAACCAATACACTCACCAACCTTCTCTACACTCAACATACCTATCCTTATAAAGGACGCTCCGCCTCTATAGTCTTCTAATGGTAGCCTCATAGCCATGTTATCACAATAATATTGATTGGCAAACCAACAAGAACACACAGACAGAGTAAGGGAGAGAAAGAGGAGGGGGGAGTTATGAATAATTAGAGCTATGCAATCCATTATGAATAGGAGGCATATGGAAACAAATCATCTGCATAAACATTAAAGATGCAAAATTAACTAAACATCACTACTTCTCGAGACAACAAGATTCTACAAGATCATGGTCCAACAGAATCATAGCCCTTTTTGCCATGTGCTGAACTGGGCAAAAGTACGGTTTGTGCCGTACTAGGAAAACAAAATAGTATCCTCTCTAGACTTGTATATTCATTATGGTTCGTAAGTGCAACACTTGTTCACCATTTGGAATTCATGTTGGTTATTTTATATAGTGAAACATTGTCTAGGCTTTATATGGCGTATTTGAGATAGTTAGCAAAGTGAGAGGGTTGTCTAGAATGGGTTTTTATACTATTTGGTCTATAAGTTTTCTCATATCCGAATATTGAAATTTGGAATTTAAAGCACTCATTGTTGGCTTCCACATTATACCTAATTCATCCTTACAGCGAAAGGTTTTTCGTCCTCTGCTCATGATTTCCCTCCCGCGTGGGTTTATCATAAATGATAGATCACACTATAAAAGAGTACCATATTAAATTAGTGAAAGTTTTCCATATTTTAGAAAAAATCTGAATATTTTAAAAATTTGTTAACAATATTAGAATACGTAAACTTTTGTAAGGATTTGTGAAAACTTTCCTAGTTCTAGAAAAATAGATGTTGTGAAATTTAGCAAACTCACAGTCATTAAAAAGTCAAGAAGATATGTAACATTTCTGAACATTTTCTAAATTCAGTAATATATTATGGGTATGACTACTCCACAGTACATGTTGGCAGCTGTTGTCACTGCTACAATGTCAACTAGGCGAAGCTACAAAACCTTGTTCTAGATTAAATCTGCCTCGTCATTTTTACGGTGGGCTACACATTGATATAGTGGCATGCCTTAAATCTACTATCTATTTACCTTCACCAACATAACCTCACCCAAAACAAGTGCAGAAATGGTATCGATAGTAGGTGCCATTGAAGCTATAGCTCTGTTACTTATCCTACCTAACAACTGTTGGAAATATGCCCTAGAGGCAATAATAAAAGTATTATTATTATATTTCCTTGTTCATGATAATTGTCTTTTATTCATGCTATAACTGTATTATCCGGAAATCGTAATACACGTGTGAATACATAGACCACAATATGTCCCTAGTGAGCCTCTAGTTGACTAGCTCGTTGTGATCAACAGATAGTCATGGTTTCCTGGCTATGGACATTGGATGTCGTTGATAACGGGATCACATCATTAGGAGAATGATGTGATGGACAAGACCCAATCCTAAGCATAGCACAAAGATCGTGTAGTTCGTTTGCTAGAGCTTTGCCAATGTCAAGTATCTCTTCCTTTGACCATGAGATCGTGTAACTCCTAGATACCGTAGGAGTGCTTTGAGTGTATCAAACGTCACAACGTAACTGGGTGACTATAAAGGTGCACTACAGGTATCTCCGAAAGTATCTATTGTTTTATGCGGATCGAGACTGGGATTTGTCACTCCGTGTAAACGGAGAGGTATCTCTGGGCCCACTCGGTAGGACATCATCATATGCGCAATGTGACCAAGGAGTTGATCACGGGATGATGTGTTACAGAACGAGTAAAGTGACTTGCCGGTAACGAGATTGAACAAGGTATCGGTATACCGACGATCGAATCTCGGGCAAGTAAAATACCGCTAGACAAAGGGAATTGTATACGGGATCAATTGAGTCCTTGACATCGTGGTTCATCCGATGAGATCATCGTGGAACATGTGGGAGCCAACATGGGTATCCAGATCCCGCTGTTGGTTATTGACCGGAGAACGTCTCGGTCATGTCTGCATGTCTCCCGAACCCGTAGGGTCTACACACTTAAGGTTCAATGACGCTAGGGTTATAAAGGAAGCTTGTATGTGGTTACCGAATGTTGTTCGGAGTCCCGGATGAGATCCCGGACGTCACGAGGAGTTCCGGAATGGTCCGGAGGTAAAGATTTATATATAGGAAGTCCTGTTTCGGCCATCGGGACAAGTTTCGGGGTCATCGGTATTGTACCGGGACCACCGGAAGGGTCCCGGGGGCCCACCGGGTGGGGCCACCTGCCCCGGGGGGCCACATGGGCTGTAGGGGGTGCGCCTTGGCCTACATGGGCCAAGGGCACCAGCCCCTAGAGGCCCATGCGCCAAGATAAAGGAAAAAGGGGAGAGTCCTAAAGGGGGAAGGCACCTCCGAGGTGCCTTGGGGAGGATGGACTCCTCCCCCTCCTTAGCCGCACCCCTTCCTTGGAGGAGGGGGCAAGGCTGCGTCTCCCCCCTCTCCCCTGCCCCTATATATAGTGGAGGGGAGGGAGGGCATCCATACCTGAGCCCCTGGCGCCTCCCTCCCTCCCGTGACACCTCCTCCTCTCCCGTAGGTGCTTGGCGAAGCCCTGCAGGATTGCCACGCTCCTCCACCACCACCACGCCGTTGTGCTGCTGTTGGGTGGAGTCTTCCTCAACCTCTCCCTCTCTTCTTGCTGGATCAAGGCGTGGGAGACGTCACCGGGCTGTACGTGTGTTGAACGCGGAGGTGCCGTCCGTTCGGCACTTGATCATCGGTGATCTGAATCACGACGAGTACGACTCCATCAACCCCGTTCACTTGAACGCTTCCGCTTAGCGATCTACAAGGGTATGTAGATGCAAACTCTCCTCCCTTTCTACTCGTTGCTGGTCTCTCCATAGATAGATCTTGGTGATACGCGTAGGAAAATTTTGAATTTCTGCTACGTTCCCCGACAGTGGCATCATGAGCTAGGTCTATTGCGTAGATTCTTTGCACGAGTAGAACACAAAGTAGTTGTGGGCGTTGATGTTGTTCAATATGCTTACCGTTACTAGTCCAATCTTGTTTCGACGGTATTGTGGGATGAAGCGGCCTGGACCGACCTTACACGTACTCTTACGTGAGACAGGTTCCACCGATTGACATGCACTTGGTGCATAAGGTGGCTAGCGGGTGCCAGTCTCTCCCACTTTAGTCGGAACGGATTCGATGAAAAGGGTCCTTATGAAGGGTAAATAGCAATTGGCATATCACGTTGTGGTCTTGCGTAGGTAAGAAACGTTCTTGCTAGAAACCCATAGCAGCCACGTAAAACATGCAAACAACAATTAGAGGACGTCTAACTTGTTTTTGCAGGGTATGCTATGTGATGTGATATGGCCAAGAAGAATGTGATGAATGATATGTGATGTATGAGATTGATCATGTTCTTGTAATAGGATTCATGACTTGCATGTCGATGAGTATGACAACCGGCAGGAGCCATAGGAGTTGTCTTTATTTATTGTATGACCTGCGTGTCATTGAAGAACGCCATGTAAACTACTTTACTTTATTGCTAAACGCGTTAGTCATAGAAGTAGAAGTAGTCGTTGGCGTGACAACTTCATGAAGACACGATGATGGAGATCATGATGATGGAGATCATGGTGTCATGCCGGTGACAAGATGATCATGGAGCCCCGAAGATGAAGATCAAAGGAGCTATATGATATTGGCCATATCATGTCACTACTCTATTTGATTGCATGTGATGTTTATCATGTTTATGCATCTTGTTTGCTTAGAACGACGGTAGTAAATAAGATGATCCCTTACAACAATTTCAAGAAGTGTTCTCCCCTAACTGTGCACCGTTGCTACAGTTCGTCGCTTCTAAGCACCACATGATGATCGGGTGTGATGGATTCTTACGTTCACATACAACGGGTGTAAGACAGTTTTACACAGCGAAAACACTTAGGGTTAACTTGACGAGCCTAGCATGTGCAGACATGGCCTCGGAACACGGAGACCGAAAGGTCGAGCATGAGTCGTATAGTAGATACGATCAACATGAAGATGTTCACCGACGTTAACTAGTCCGTCTCACGTGATGATCGGACACGGCCTAGTTGACTCGGATCATGTGATCACTTAGATGACCAGAGGGATGTCTATCTGAGTGGGAGTTCATAAGATGAACTTAATTATCCTGAACATAGTCAAAAGACCCTTTGCAAATTATGTCGTAGCTCGCGCTATAGTTCTACTGTTTAGATATGTTCCTAGAGAAAATATAGTTGAAAGTTGGTAGTAGCAATTATGCGAACAGTAGAAAGCTTATGTCCTTAATACACTGCTCAGTGTGCTGAACCCCAAACGTCATTTGTGGATGTTTCGAACATCGAACATACACGTTTTGATAACTACGTGATAGTTCAGTTAAATGGTTTAAGTAGAGGCACCAAAGACGTTTTCGAAACGTCGCGGAACATATGAGATGTTTCGAGGGCTGAAATTAAGATTTCAGGCTCGTGCCCACGTCAAGAGGTATAAGACCTCCGACGATCTTCTTAACCAGCAAACTAAGGAGAGAAGCTAAATTGTTGAGCTTGTGCTCAGATTGTCTGAGTACAACAATCACTTGAATCAAGTGGGAGTTGATCTTCCAGATGAGATAGTGATGTTCCCCCAAAGTCATTGCCACCAAGCTGCTAGAGCTTCGTGATGAACTATAACATATCAAGGATAGAGATGATGATCCTTGAGGTATTCGCATTGTTTGACATCGCGAAAGTAGAAATCAAGAAGGAGCATCAATTGTTGATGGTTGATGAAACCACTAGTTTCAAGAAGGGCAAGGGAAAGAAGGGATACTTCATGAAACGGCAAATCAGCTGCTGCACCAATGAAGAAACCCGAGGTTGAACCCAAACCCGAGACTAAGTGCTTCTGTAATAAGGGGAACAACCACCGGAGCAAGATTACCCTAGATACTTGGTAGATGAGAAGGCTGGCAAGGTCGATAGAAGTATATTGGATATACATTATGTTAATGTGTACTTTACTAGTACTCCTAGTAGCACCAGGGTATTAGATACCGGTTCGGTTGCTAAGTGTTAGTAACTCGAAATAAAAGCTACGGAATAAAACGGAGACTAGCTAAAGGTGAGCTGACGATATATGTTGGAAGTGTTTCCAAGTTTGATGTGATCTAACATCGCACGCTCCCTCTACCATCAAGATTAGTATTAAACCTGAATAAGTGCTCTTGCACCTAAAGGAATGGTTTATTGAATCTTGATCGTAGGGATACACATTTTCATGCCAAAAGATATAAGATAGTAATGATAGTACCACTTACTTGTGGCACTGCCATGTAAGTCGTAATGGTATAAAACGCATGAAGAAGCTCCATGTTGATGGATCTTTGGACTCACTCATTTTTTAAAAGTTTGAGACATGCGAACCATGTCTATTGGTATATATGCATGAAGAAACTCCATGCAAATGGACCGTTTGAACTCACTTGATTTTGAATCACTTGAGATATGCAAATCATACCACATGGGCAAGATGACTGAAAAGCCTCGGTTTCAGTAAGATGGAACAAGATAGCAACTTGTTGGAAGTAACACATTTTGATGTGTCCAATCCAATGAGTGCTGAGGCATGCAGTGAATATCGTTATGATCTTACTTCACAGATGATTCGAGTAGATGTTGAGAATATTTACTTGATGAAACACAAGTCTGAATTATTGAATGGTTCAAGTAATTTCAGAGTGAAGTTTAAGATCTTCGTGACAAGAGGATAGAATGTCTATGATATGATCATAAAGATGAATATCTGAGTAATGAGTTTTGGCACACAATTAAGACATTGTGGAAATTGTTTTCGCAATTAATACCGCCTGGAACACCATAGTGTGATGGTGTGTCTGAACATCATAGTTGCACCCTATTGGATATGGTGCGTACCATGATGTCTCTTATCGAATTACCACTATTGTCCATGGGTTAGGCATTAGAGACAACCACATTCACTTTAAATAGGGCACCACGTAATTCCGATGAGATGACACCGTATGAATTATGGTTTAAAGAAACCTAAGTTGTCGTTTCTTAAAGGTTTGGGGCTGCGACACTTATGTGAAAAAGTTTCAGGATTAAGCTCGAACCCAAAGCGGATAAAATACATCTTCATAGGACACCCAAAACAGTTGGGTATACCTCCTAATTCAGATCCGAAAGCAATATGAATTGTTTCTAGAATTGGGTCCTTTCTCGAGGAAAGGTTTCTCTCGAAAGAGTTGAGTGGGAGGATGGTGGAGACTTGATTAGGTTAATGAACCATCTCTTCAACTAGTGTGTGGCAGGGCACAGGAAGTTGTTCCTGTGGCACCTACACCAATTGAAGTGGAAGCTTATGATATTGATCATGAAACTTCGGATCAAGTCACTACCAAACCTCGTAGGACGACAAGGACACGTACTACTTCGGAGTGGTAAGGTGATCCTGTCTTGAAGGTCATGTTGCTAGACAACAATGAACCTACGAGCTATGGAGAAGCGATGGTGGGCCCGGATTCCGATAAATGGCTCGAGGCCATAAAATCCGAGAACGGATCCATGGACTTTGGTGGACTTGCCCAATGATCGGCAAGCCATTAATGGATCTTTAAGAAGAAGACGGACGTGGATGGTATTGTCACCGTCCATGAAGCTCGACTTGTGGCGAAAAGTTTTTCACAAGTTCAAGGAGTTGACTACGATGAGATTTTCTCATCCGTAGCGATGCTTAAAGTCCGTCGGATTCATTTTAGCATTAGCTGTATTTATGAAATCTGGCAGATGGATGTCAAAACGAGTTTCCTTACCATTTTTCGTGAGGAAAGATTGTAGGTAATACAATCAGAAAGTTTTTGTCGATCCTAAGGATGCTAAAAGGTATGCTAGCTCCAGCGATCCTTCTAAGGACTGGAGTGAGCATCTCGAAGTTGGAATGTATGCTTTGATGATGATCAAAGATTTTGGGTTTGTACAAAGTTTATGAGAAACTTGTATTTCCAAAGAAGTGAGTGGGAGCACTATAGAATTTCTGATGAGTATATGTTGATCAGAAATGATGTAGAATTTCTAGAAAGCATATAGGGTTATTTGAAAGGTGTTTTTCAATAGAAAACCTGGATTAAGCTACTTGAACATTGAGCATCGAGATCTATAAGGATAGATCAAAATGCTTAATAATACTTTCAAATGAGCACATACCTTGACATGATCTTGAAGGTGTTCAAGATGGACCAGTCAAAGAAGGAGTTCTTGCCTGAGTTGTAAGGTACGAAGTTAAGACTTAAAGCTCGACCACGGCAGAATAGAGAGAAAGGACGAAGGTCGTCCCCTATGCTTAAGACGTAGGCTCTTCAGTATGCTATGCTGTGTACCGCACCTGAAGTGTGCCTTGCCATGAGTCAGTCAAGGGGTACAAGAGTGATCCAAGAATGGCTCACAGGACAGCGGTCAAAGTTATCCTTAGTAACTAGTGGACTAAGGAATTTTCTCGATTATGGAGGTGGTAAAAGAGTTCGTCGTAAAGGTTACGACGATGCAAGCTTGACACCTATTCGGATAGCTCTGAGTAGAGAGACCGGATACATATAATGGACCAATAATTTAGAATAGCTCCAAGTAGAACAGTTGTTTGGAATAGCTCCAAATAGAGCGTGGTAGCTGCATCTAGGAGATGACATAGAGATTTGTAAAGCACACACGGATCTGAAAGGTTCAGACCCGTTGACTAAAACCTCTCTCACAAGCAACATGATCAAACATAAAACTCATTGAGTGTTAATCACATAGTGATGTGAACTAGACTACTGACTCTAGTAAACTCTTGGGTATTAGTCACATGGCGATGTGACCTGTGAGTGTTAATCACATGGCGATGTGAACTAGATTATTGACTCTAGTGCAAGTGGGAGACTGTTGGAAATATGCCCTAGAGGCAATAATAAATAAGTTATTATTATATTTCTTTGTTCATGATAATAGTCTTTTATTCATGCTATAACTGTATTATTCGGAAATCGTAATACACGTGTGAATACATAGACCACAATATGTCCCTAGTGAGCCTCTAGTTGACTAGCTCGTTGTGATCAACAGATAGTCATGGTTTCCTGGCTATGGACATTGGATGTCGTTGATAACGGGATCACATCATTAGGAGAATGATGTGATGGACAAGACCCAATCCTAAGCATAGCACAAAGATCGTGTAGTTCGTTTGCTAGAGCTTTGCCAATGTCAAGTATCTCTTCCTTTGACCATGAGATCGTGTAACTCCTAGATACCGTAGGAGTGCTTTGAGTGTATCAAACGTCACAACGTAACTGGGTGACTATAAAGGTGCACTACAGGTATCTCCGAAAGTATCTATTGTTTTATGCGGATCGAGACTGGGATTTGTCACTCCGTGTAAACGGAGAGGTATCTCTGGGCCCACTCGGTAGGACATCATCATATGCGCAATGTGACCAAGGAGTTGATCACGGGATGATGTGTTACAGAACGAGTAAAGTGACTTGCCGGTAACGAGATTGAACAAGGTATCGGTATACCGACGATCGAATCTCGGGCAAGTAAAATACCGCTAGACAAAGGGAATTGTATACGGGATCAATTGAGTCCTTGACATCGTGGTTCATCCGATGAGATCATCGTGGAACATGTGGGAGCCAACATGGGTATCCAGATCCCGCTGTTGGTTATTGACCGGAGAACGTCTCGGTCATGTCTGCATGTCTCCCGAACCCGTAGGGTCTACACACTTAAGGTTCAATGACGCTAGGGTTATAAAGGAAGCTTGTATGTGGTTACCGAATGTTGTTCGGAGTCCCGGATGAGATCTCGGACGTCACGAGGAGTTCCGGAATGGTCCGGAGGTAAAGATTTATATATAGGAAGTCCTGTTTCGGCCATCGGGACAAGTTTCGGGGTCATCGGTATTGTACCGGGACCACCGGAAGGGTCCCGGGGGCCCACCGGGTGGGGCCACCTGCCCCGGGGGGCCACATGGGCTGTAGGGGGTGCGCCTTGGCCTACATGGGCCAAGGGCACCAGCCCCTAGAGGCCCATGCGCCAAGATAAAGGAAAAATGGGAGAGTCCTAAAGGGGGAAGGCACCTCCGAGGTGCCTTGGGGAGGATGGACTCCTCCCCCTCCTTAGCCGCACCCCTTCCTTGGAGGAGGGGGCAAGGCTGCATCTCCCCCCTCTCCCCTGCCCCTATATATAGTGGAGGGGAGGGAGGGCATCCATACCTGAGCCCCTGGCGCCTCCCTCCCTCCCGTGACACCTCCTCCTCTCCCGCAGGTGCTTGGCGAAGCCCTGCAGGATTGCCACGCTCCTCCACCACCACCACGCCGTTGTGCTGCTGTTGGGTGGAGTCTTCCTCAACCTCTCCCTCTCTTCTTGCTGGATCAAGGCGTGGGAGACGTCACCGGGCTGTACGTGTGTTGAACGCGGAGGTGCCGTCCGTTCGGCACTTGATCATCGGTGATCTGAATCACGACGAGTACGACTCCATCAACCCCGTTCACTTGAACGCTTCCGCTTAGCGATCTACAAGGGTATGTAGATGCAAACTCTCCTCCCTTTCTACTCGTTGCTGGTCTCTCCATAGATAGATCTTGGTGATACGCGTAGGAAAATTTTGAATTTCTGCTACGTTCCCCAACAACAACTAGCCTAGAAACAAGCATCACCTCCGCCTTATAAGAAAACTTGAGGGCTACATATATACATCTGGAACTTTTCATTTGTCATCGAGATGGAAGGATCTTCCTCTATTGTCCTGTTTGTAGTTGTGCCAAAAAATCTCTAAAGTCTTCCAATATCATCTATCATGTGCTAAAGCTATGAAAGAAACTTGGTGGAATGACATTTTCACCTTGTTTATCTTCAGGGGGAAATCACATCAAGTATGCATGCATGGGAGGCATAGGTAAAGGAAGAATAAAAAATTATTTTGAATCTTTTACAAGGGCCTGAGGTGCCGGTACACAGTATCCCTCTAGCGGTGTAGCTTCAAAATAAATGATTAGGCCTAGTTTAATTAGTAGGTATTAGCAAGGCTATTCGTGGGATAGCGATATGCATCGCACGCAGTATGCACGGATTGAGCAAGAGTGAAATCTCAACAACAAATAAAGATCGAGCTGGAGAAATATCGAAAAGGGGATAGCCCCACATCTACATCATTGCGATCCATACAATCATAATTATTGAATAGAAGTCAAGCGTTGAAAAAAAAATCAAAACAGTGTACAAAAAAGGATCACAACCTGTTGGAATAGAAGATTACATGACTCATTCACATACTCTATTAATGGCATGCTTGTCAAACCGACTGAGTAATTCCCGTGCGACCATATCCAAAGGGTTGAACTAAAAGGCCATGTGCTCCTGAACGTCCACATGATGAGGTAATGACCACGTATGGATCCATGTGATAGATCTAAGGACAACATGCAATATTTTTGAGTATTTGTTTAACTAAAAATAATGTGATTCTAGAAATTCCATATTGCCCAAAATAAGGCACAAACTCCCACTCCGATATGTCCAACCAACCAGCTCCCAAACAAATTGGTTATGCTACTTGAGGGCGACAAGTTATATGATACCCAAATTTATCGCCACATAGATGTGGCAACCAGACAAGAAAGAGAAGATGAGATGTAATGTTTTAATTTCATCGCAAAAGAAACATTTCTTATATCCTTGTCATTTTCCTTTTGCCGGATTGTCTTTAATGAGGATTACCTCTCACTGCAAAAATCACATGAATTTTTTTATTTTAACCAATACTTTTGTCTTCCAAATATGGATGGCTTCTACTCAATGATCGACTGAATTCAGGAAATATGCTTCTTCACAGACATTGGAGATCTGAGGATGTTGAGAATTTCTATGTATTGTGTCCCAAACATCAGGTGGAGACCAGAGATAAACTCTTATTTGCATGCAATTTCATGGGGGCTTGGTTTGTAATACCAAGAATTGTCTTGATGCTGCTAGTAGGGATTTCCTTTCTTCATGGAAGTGGCTCTAGTTGCTGCATGTAACATATGGATAGTTAGGAAATGGTTTCAGACATGAGAGGCCTACTTTTGCATCATGGAGAAGGAAGTTTATTCATGATATCTCCCTTATGGTTCATAGGTTAAAATCTGCTATAAAGCTCTCTCTTATGGCTTGGACTTCTTCTCTGCCTTAGACTTGCAGATAACTTTATAGGCCCTAGTCTACATGTAAGTCATGCAACTACCCCTCCCACACCCCCTACTTTCTGTATATATTTGTAGACTATTCTTTGGACCCTTTTAAATATAATTTGAGGCTATGGGGCTTTGCCCTAAAGTAAATAGTAAAAAAAAGATGATACCTGGCACGTTGTTGCGGGATTGTTTTGCAATAAATTTACTTAAATTTGGTTGTATGGAACATGAATATTTGGATAATAATATGATAACTTAAATTGAAAACAAATATGATTTATTGTGTTTCATTATTGTATATCTACAAAATATTTTTCAATACTATCACAACATAATAAATATTCTCATGCCGCATGTTTGATGACCCACAATATAGGGGATATTTTTAACCAGTATGATGATCTGGACTACCTCTTTTTTTTGTTGAATTACACATGGTGCCATACAGAGACGTTTACAAGTACGAAAGCTCGAATAGTGGGCACATTTTGCCTCATGAGGCGCCACAAGGTGGCGCCCGAGCCACTAGTCATGGTAATGTAGCATGGCCAGCTGCGAAGTGTTAAAGTGAGCCTTGATGCAGAACATCAAAAGGGCGAAGGGTTTATTATGTCACCATTTAAGAGAATAGCAATACGAAATAAGGCTTAGGGTTTAATAAAATCTCTAAAATATTTCTTAATTATGTGCAGCATGATGTTGATGCAAAAAGAAATAACAATCAATTTGTAATGAGGGCATTACCATGGGCTGTTACACGGTTCAGTCTACGAAAACAATTCAAGTTTGGCAATTGAAATTATGTCTTGATGATTACTTTACATGATGTACTTCATGTTTTGGCCCATCTTCACGCTAATCCTTGCAAGGGATCAGCAAGTTTGGGAGTTGTCTGATGTTGTCACAGAATAGCGTGTGATTGTGATTGTGTGACGTACTCGGTCGTCCCTCTCCCCATCCCCTCTCCCACACCTTTGCAACGTCTATGTCTCGCATCTCACCTACCTCCCCGTTCCTGCTCTTCACCTGGTGTTCCCGCGCTTTGGAGATGTGCTTGCTGGCAAAGATGCAGACCACCACAGCGTAAAGTGTCACCGTCCTCGATAGTATTGCCGATATCTACAATGTATATGCACGTCGCAATGCAGTATCATGAAAAGCCATGGCTCGCAACGTCGGCACCGTTAGCAATAAACAACAAACCCATTGGCTTGTAGCAACACGTACCTTAGTGGCAGTCCGTGCTCATCCTCTTACGGTACAGTGATGTCGCTTGGAGCACCGGTGGGTTGGCCCCATGCATCACTTAATGGTGCCCCTTTGCAGCAACACTAGGCATCCTGCACCCAATAGTCAGCATCATTTGTTGCAAGTCCTCATAGCGGTACGTGTACCACTTGTAGCAGCGGGGCCTCACAACATCGACTCGCCAGTGGTGTTGTGTCGCATCGGCTAACAACATTAGAATACGACAACCCCTTGTAGCACCGGCTTGTCAGTGGTATCTTGTAACATCGATGCCCCCCCGCAGCACCAGCTGCAACACCAGCGACCCTTGCAACACCATCGGTCCTTGACGACACCCCCCACATCACCGGCTTACAAACACTGGTTCACAACACAATGACACGTTGGCACTGTTGAAACAAGGGTCATCGACGACATGATGACGACCCTCTTTGCAGCAGCGGCCACTAGTTTGTGCAACAACGTCAACTTGCATCATCCCGCCGTCCGTCGGTGTCCATGCTCGCAACTCGGACGGCCCGTGCTACAAAGTCTATGTTCGCAACTCCGCCACCCCTAGCTCGCAGAAGAGACGAGGTTTGCAGCAGCATGATCCCGCCATGGGGGCACTTGCTCTCTTCCTCACTTTTTTGGGAGGCACGTGGAGGGCATGGGGAAGGGGAGTACGAGTTGGAAGAGAAGATTTCACGATGGCGAAAGAGGTGAGGCAAGGAACAGAGTAAAACGAGGGGGATCAGGAGATGTTTCTAGCGAATAGATAAGGTATGTGTGCACTCCCGGGGACATGTGTCAACCAAGTGAGACAATCAACGCAGTGCATGGTTCAGTTGGGTGAATTTCTTAAATTCAATTGAAGACTTACACTAGTAGAAAAAGGGTCAAACGTGAAGCACATTAGTGCCGGTTTGTATTTGAGCCGGCACAAATGTATACATTAGTGCCGGTTCCAACGGCTAGCCGGGCCGCTCTCATTAGTACCGGTTCGTGGCTAACCTTTAGCACCGGTTCGTGCCACGAACCGGTACTAATGAGAGTGGTGGCAGGATGGTGTCAGTCTGGGCCCCCTCCAGCACTTTTAGTACCGGTTCTTGGCACGAACCGGTACTAAAGGTCGTCCTACATAAACCCTTCGTCCACCCGAGCTCGCTCTGTTCTTCCCCTTTCCCCTCTCCTCTCTATTCTTTCCCTCTTCCTCTCGAGCTCATCACACATTTTGCCCAATATTTGTCAAGATTTGAAGGCCCCCATCCATTCAAATGATCACAAAGGTTAGCAACTTTGTCCTTTCATCTCTCATTGCTAGATTAGCTCTTGCAATGCTTTATATAGTTATTAATTTGTGAGTTTAGTAATTTGGGAGGAAATATATATATGTGCTAGTATTTGATTTATATGCAATTTGAGATTAAAATAACACTTAGTTGGCATATGTAGGTGTGGTTTACTTAGTGCCTTCTAAATCTCTGTCGTAACCACCGTTGATCGCCCGCACTGTCCCGTCACCGGCACCACCTTGTGGTGAGCCTCTTGTTCATGAAATTTTATATAAAAAATTGATGTTCGTGTGATTTGGATATATAGTTACTCGTATAATAATTATCTTACCCATACGTTCTTTGTTATACACAGTGCCATGGTTTTGATATCCGTCCCCGTCGGCATTCCGTGCTTCAACATCATGACACACGTCCTAGTTCACCTGTGCCAAGAGATTAACATTTTGGGTCCTGTATTTCTACACAATATGTTCCCCTTTGAGAGGTTCATGGGAGTCTTAAAGAAATATGTTCATAACTGTGCTAGGCCAGAAGGAAGCATCTCCAAGGGCCATCAAAATGAGGAGGTCATTGAGTTTTGTATTGACTTTATTCCTGACCTTAAGCCGATTGGTGTTCCTGAATCGCGGCATAAGGGCAAACTGGATGGAAAAGGCACCCTAGGAGGGAAACAAATAATATGTATGGACGGACATTCTCTCACTGAAGCACACTACACAGTTCTACAGAATTCCGCCTTGGTGGCTCCGTATATGGATGAACACAAGAATTTGCTACGCCCCAAACACTCGGAGCGGTCTGATGACTGGATTACACGTAAACAAACCAGGAGTTTCGCCAGCTGGTTGCAGACACGTACCATGCATGACACCTCTATTGAAGATGACCTGTACTTGCTGTCCCAGTTACCATCTTCGAATATAATGACTTTCAAAGGGTACGAGATAAATGGTAATACATTTTACACGATCGCCCAAGATAAGAAGAGCATCAACCAAAACAGTGGTGTCCGCTTTGATGCAGAAACCAAGACGGGAAAGGAAACATATTATGGTTATATACAGGACATATGGGAACTTGACTATCGACGTGGTTTAAAGGTCCCTTTGTTTCGGTGCAAATGGGTCAATATGACACAAGGCGGGGTAACGGAAGACCCGCTGTACGGAATGACAACAGTGGATCTCAACAATCTTGCGTATGCAGACGAACCATTCGTCCTAGCCAATGATGTGGCACAGGTTTTCTATGTGAAGGACATGTCTACCAAGCCAAGAAAAAGAAAAAATAAGAAAGCGAATGCATCGTACGATGAGCCAAAGCGGCACATAGTTCTTTCTGGGAAGAGAAACATCGTGGGAGTGGATGACAAGACAGACAAGTCAGAAGATTATGAAAAGTTTGATGAAATTGCTCCATTCACAGTGAATATTGACCCGAGCATCCCGTTAAATGATGAAGATTTTCCATGGTTACGGCGCAAAGGGACACACGCGAAAAAAAAGTTTCACACCCAAAGATCTGGGATGTGATCGGCTTCACTAGCTATCATCACTTTTTTCTGTGTTTTGCACCGAGAGGGGAATCTCTGTAATAGTTAGGGTAGTTATGTGTTTTGGCATTTGAAACGCGAAGAAATTTTATGTGCAAACAAATTCTTTCATGCCTTTACTGATTTTTAAAGTTAAGTTATTCACAAACTAGTGATTCATACAAATTTCAAATAATTCAAAATTTAAACTATTCAAATTTGAAAACTACGGGCACTAACAGAAAGTTTGTAATTTTTTGTACCTAAAACAAAAATGTTCACAAAGAAACTCTAAATACACAAAAAAAACAACACAAAAATAAATAAAGCAAATAAATAATAAAAAAAGCCCTAACAGAAAGTTTGTAATTTTTTGTACCTAAAACAAAAATATTCACAAAGAAACTCTAAATACACAAAAAAACAACACAAAAATAAATAAAGCAAAAAATAAAATAAAAAAAGCCAGCCTACTAGGCCAGAGCGGCCTGCATACGACTAGAAACCCAACCTGTCGTTGGGCCAGGATGCAGGCCCGCAAAGGCCAAGTGGGCCACAGGGCTGCAAAGAACACGTAGGCCCAGTAAGCCTGCTTTGGAGAGGAGCTCGAGAGAGCGACCGCACGGGGGTTTATAAACCAGTGCGGTCGCCCCTCGGCTAGCGAGGTGGGACTAAACTTGCCGCACCGCACCTGCGCCAACGCACCCCCTTTAGTACCGGGTCGTGGCACAAACCGATACTAAAGGGGGGGGGGCCTTTAGTACCGGTTTGTGCCACCACCCGGTACTAAAGGGGGTCGCTTCCCGCCGCTTGGCCTGGCCAAAACAGGCCTTTAGTACCGGTTGGTGGTTCCAACCGGTACTAAAGGTGCCTTCTATATATATAACGGCTATGAAAATTTCAGTTTTCCTCTCTGTTCGTTCCTCTGTTTCCGTCTCCGTGGCCGTCGCCACCGCCCTCGATCGTCTCTGTCGCCGCTCGTCTCCGTCGCCGCCCCCGTCCCCGTCGCCGCCCCCGTCCCCGTTGCCGCCCTCGTCTCTGTCGCCGCCCCGGGCCCGTCCCCGTCGCGCCGTCCCCGTCCCTGTCGCGCCGTCCCCGCCGTCGCCGCCCCGGCCGTCGCCTCGCCGTCGCCTCTCCTCGCCGTCACCTCGCCGTCGCCTCGTCGTCGCCGTCGCCCGCTGTGAGCTCTCCCCGAGCCCGTACACACACACACAAGCATATTTAATTAGTTTAGATAATTAGTCTTTAATTAGTTTAGATTATTTAGATTATTATTTTGTATGTTTAATTAGTTTAGATAATTAGTGTTTAATTAGTGTACACACACGTATTTTGTATGTTTAATTAGTTTAGATTATTTAGATTATTATTTTTTCACTATTATATATGTATGAATGCATGTTAGATGGATATAATTAGTGTTTAATCCGTTAGAAATTAGTGTTATATAGAAATGTTAGAAATTAGTGTTATATAGAAATGTTAGAAATGTTAGAAATTTTAGTGTTATTTAGATTATTTAGATTAGCATAATTAGTGTTATATAGAAATGTTAGAAATTTTAGTTATCAAAATCCAATCATTAAAAAAATATTACTTTTTGCGGGCATATAGCTAGTATTTGTTCTCGACGATGCCCGGCCCGCATCCTCGCCGTCGACCCGTCCGCGACGACGTCCAGCCGACCCATGTCCGGGACTGGGCTCCGCCGGGCTGGCACTGGGAGGTGCTGCCTGGAGGGGCGTGCCGCTTGATGAGGAACCTGGCCCCGGGTCCCGTCATCGACCCTGATCTCGTTTGGTGGCGTTCGCGTGGGCCAGTTTTGGTGCGGAGGGACCCGGCCCCGCCGGAGGTGGTACGTCGCCGTGTCAGGGAGGAGGACGAGCACGTCCATCGCTACATGGTTGCGTTAGAGGGCGGCAGGTTCTCCAATACCTGGCAGTATCTTCGGGGATCTCACTTTAGCTATGATCCTGTGAGGGTCTCTTCTCTTTGGGTGTCCACCACCCGCGCCGCAGGAACCGCGAGTGTCCTAGATTCTTCTGTAGTATTCGATCTTTAATTAGCTAGCCAGTGATGTACTATTCAATATTATATATTATTCGAGACGATGTATTCGAGATTATATCTATTATTCTAGACGAAGTATTCGAGATTATATCTATTATTCGAGGCAATGTAATTTGAATACTAAATTGTTTTATATTTCTTTTGAATTAGTTAAATAAAAGCTATGGCAGACAATACCGACAGAGAGGGAGAACAGACCATGTTCGATATGATACGCGGGCCAAATGATGATCAGAATGAAGAAGATTATGACGGCTCCGAATTTCTAAACAACACCGGAGAGGGTGATATGATATTCGATCGCGACGACCGAATTGATGAAGTCATGAACTACGATTATGACGATGACGAAGAACATGTTGATCCTGAAACAACAAAGACCGGCGAGGTATATATATTTATATAAGCAGGTATCTGGTGATCATCACATGTTTTAAATGACTTGAAAATATATTAACGAATCGATCTTTGTTCTTTCAGCCATCCGGATCGAGCAAATCTTCAGGCAAAAGGACGAAACGAGGCCCGAACAAAAAGTTGAAGGAGGGCGTAAAGTACAATATCGAGGCAGTCAGACCTAATGGCGAACCATTAGCGCCTAAGAAGATTGCGGACAAGTTCATTCGTCAATGCGGAGTTCTTGTGAAGGACCAACTCCCGATCTCCCTTCAAGAATGGAGAGAGCCAGCAAAAGACAAAAGACAAAAAGGCAAAGAGGACGCCGCTTCACGTTCAGATGTTACTTTTGTCGACAAGAATCAAAAAGATCTGCTTTGGGATACTCTCATGGAACATTTCACCCTACCAGATCATTTCACAGAAGCAGATGTGCAGAAAGTCAAGGACGCTGCTCTTAGGAAGATGGCGGTTGCATTCAAGAACCACAAGAATCGTGAATGGGACAAGTACGTCAAGGGAGGAAGGAAGACTCCAGTATTCGAGGGAACACTAGAGAACCAACGTGCTCATTGGGACGATTTCGTGAAATTCAAGGATTCAGAATTAGCTAAGGAACGGTCGAGAATAAACAAGAAGAATGCCGAAAAAAAGGATAAGTTCCATAAGCTGGGGCCAGGTGGCTATGCGGTGGCAATGCCTAAGTGGGATAAGTCTGAGAAAGAGATGGAGGATGCAGGTGCCACTTCGGTTACTAAGAGCTGGCCCCCCAGGGTCAGGACTTGGTTCTATGTGCATGGGGGGGAGTTGGACCCGAAGACAGGCAATGTTTCGACGAGGGCAAGTCTGAAGGGAGCCGACGATGCGATACTTGTTGCAATAGAAGAGGCACGATCGGGGGTGTTCCAGCCCAACAGAGAGAACGACGAGCTTACGCGTGCCCTGGGAAATCCTGAACACCCCGGAAGAACACGAGGCAATGGCGCTATTCCGTGGTATGAGGGGTTCTCAGACTGGAACACCGACTACAGAACCCGTGCGAGAAAGAAGATTGCGGAGGAGAAGAAGAGGAAGATGGAGGAGGAGCAGAGGAAGCGGGACTATGAACGCCTTCAAGGCCTAGAAGCAAGTCAAGCGGAATTGGTAGTCAAATTCCAGTGGCAGCAGGAGCAGATCGACTCACTTACCCAGCAAAGGGGGTCTCAGCAGCTGCAGCAGCTAGCGAATGATCCAGCATTGGATAGCACCGCCCCATCCATGCCGAGAAGCAGCGTGGGTTCCGCCCCGGACGACGCAATGCTGGGTAGATACCCCATGGATGACATCACGGAGAACACTAGCTGCGAGCTACACGTCAAAATGAAGAACATATCCATGAAGGTGGCGGACGTCGTTGCTTTTACAAATCCCCCCGAGGCAACCTTCCATTGCAACCCGATTCTAGCGGGCTATGCTCGTGTCTTGGTTGATGAGGTGGTGGACCCATATTCGGAGCTAGAGCTTGACTATCCTGGAGGTGACGACGAGCGCTTTCTCGGAGACGCCAAACATCATATCATCCTATGGAAAAAGGATTGCATCATCATTCGAAGGCCACCGACACCGTGTCAGCCGACTCCTCGTCGAAGTCGGCCACCGAGTCAGCAGTCTCCCGCTCTTGCAAGTCCACCAAGTCCGACAAAGTGTCAGGCCACTCCTCCTCCAAGTCCGGCAAAGTGTCAGGCCACTCCTCCTCCTCCAAGTCCGCCACAGCGTCAGACATCCACTCCTCCTCCAAGTCTGGCACAACCTCAGGCCACTCCTCCTCCAAGTCCGGCACAGCTTCAGGCGGCCACTCCTCCTCGTCCAACTCAGCCCCGTCAGCCGTCTCCGCCGCCTCAGCAATCACAGAAGAGACACCCCGCAGCTATGGTGCGTAGCGGTACGAGTCGAGGTAGTACAGGAAGTACAGGCGGAGGCAAGCGATATAAATATGGTCCAAGCCTCACGCCTCTTCCGCAGAGGGCTTATGACAGGTCTGAGGAGGAAATCGCAGCCATATCGAAGTCCGAGGTGGAAGCCCATTTTGCACCGAAACCGCCAACACCGCCAAGGGAGAAAGTGCCTGATGAAACGATTGACCACTTCATTCGTATGGCTCAACCACCAGCTCCCGAGCCTGTTGACACAGACTATGAGCGCCACATCAGGAAGTTAAATCGAGCACGTGTACGTAAGGAGGCGAGCTCGGGATCGAGAAAACAAGAAGCAGCTGTCAAAAAATGCAGGAAAACCATTCCCCAGCTGGGAGAACAGGCGGCACAATCGATCCCCTTGCTTGTTGTGCCAACAACACGTGACAGTACGCGCGCCCAATATTATTGTGGGCAAACAGTTTACGTTCCTGAGGTGGGCAATGTGGTAATAACGGAGGAGCATATAATGCAGGCTGAAGTTCTCAAAATCACTGTTGGACAACTCCTCGAGATTGAGCCCATGCCTGTGCTTAGAGAGGATGAAATAAAACGAAAATATGTCCGGGGCCAACCTTTGGTCGAGACAGACAAGGTCAAGAACCTCCCAACGAGAATGTATGAATTGCATCAATGGTACATGAACATTACCAAGATTTCCGATCGATTGTCCCTCATGGTGAATGTCAAGGAGGATCATTACTATCATGAGAAAGTTGTGTCCGTTGAGTATTCTGAACTGTTTCAGTTATACAATCAAGACGCACTCGACAAATCTATCGTCAGTTGCTATTGTCTGTAAGTGATTTCTTTGTGTAATTTAAGTCTCAAGCTAGCTGTAGTGATCCTTATCATTACCTGTAATTATCCTCACTATATTCTTTTCTGTGGTATTATATGCAGGATGAAGATGTATGAAATGAGAAAAGGTGGACGCTATGGCATTGGGTTCATTGACCCAAACACCGTTAATGAATACACATGGAAAATAGATGAACGTCATCAAAAGGCCGTAGAGGACAGCATGCTAGAGTTCTTGAAGCGCCTCAAATACAATGAAGATATACTACTTCCTTACAACTTCCAGTGAGTCACACTGTCTTGTACTACAAATTCTCTGTTTTTGCCTACTAGCTAGCTACATGTTTTTGCTTACATATGCCCGCTTAATTAAGACATGCAAACGTGTGTGCATGCAGATATCACTGGGTCTTGTGTATCATTAAAGTTGACGCCGGAACAGTTGAAATACTGGACTCACTACTCAAAGAAAAAACTGACTATAACATCTTGTTTGGGATAGTCAACAGGTAATTTCAATCATTATTAACTATATATCTCGGCCTATTTAGTTCGTCATTTCATGATATGAACTATTTAATAACCCCTTTATTCATTTTCTTTTTCGGCAGGCAGGGCTTGGGCAAGGTTCATCAGGGTCACGGACGGCGAATGGAAAGAAAAGCTTAAATGGGAAAGACCCAAGGTAAGTAATTAAGTAGTACTAGCTAGCTAGCTAGCTGCCATCTTTTTAATTATCATGCTTGATTAATTATTATCTGATCAAATTCCATTCTCGTAAAGGCCCTGAAGCAGGCGCAGGGGACTGATCTGTGTGCATTCTGTGTTTGCGAGAACATTCGCATGATGGCGTCCGAAAGAAGCAGATCTCAAAGACAGGAATGGGTACGCTTGTCAAAACACTATTCACAATTTTTACACCATTATTGATATCTAGTCACACAACTAATACACATGCATATTGATCTCCTTCTTAACAGTTCAGAGAGGTGCGGGCGAAGCTCCTAGAAACGGAGCGCGTAGAAGCACTTCAAGAGGAAATAGCGGGATTTTTGCTCGACCAGGTCATAAATCCGAAGGGAGAATACTATTACCCGCTACCGCCCCAATGAAAACCACTTCCAATTGTCATCGTGCTCCGAAGGCACCAATTAGGCTATAATGCCACTGGCTCCGAAGGCAACATGCATATGTAGGAGAAATTGTATATAGCTATACATGTGTGTATGTGTGAATTAATTAATATGATGATTTGTGAGACATTGATGATATATATATGCATGATATATATGCATAACGTGTACAATGTGTAGTATCGTAAAATACCAGCAAACGAAAAAGAATTAAAATGGAAACACAAAATTAAATGAAAAAGAAATCATAAAACTAAACCCCCCAAACCTTATAGTACCGGTTGGTCTTACCAACCGATACTAAAGGACTCCAGGCCCCTGGAGCTGGCTCGTGCCATGTGGTTTCCCTTTAGCACCGGTTCGTAACCGGTACTAAAGTGGGGGGGCTTTAGTGCCCACACTTTAGTGCCGGTTATGGAACCGGAACCGGCACTAAAGGGCCTTACGAACCGGTGCTATTGCCCGGTTCTGCACTAGTGTTATGAGCTGGACATGTATTTAAGTAAAGAAGCTTTTGTATGATGACAACGAAGTAGACTTTCGCCCGGAAACAGACTTTGGTGACCGAGCTCACTGGAGGCCTTCAGATTCAAAATTCAAATTTAATTGTAATTCATATTTTTACATTTCAAACAATTCTAAAAAATAGTACAGATATACATGAAGGCATAATACACATATGTGTAAATTTTCAGGGCAAAATACGTTGAAATGAGGGTTGTGCAAGAAAGACAAACCCGGGGCTATTTAACACATGATACTATTCATCCTTCCAAGCCATGAATTTGTCTTTTTTCACACAGGTCGCATTTCAACGTATTTCATCATGATACTGTAGATATTGATATTTTTATCTAAAAACTTGGTCAAACATGAATATGTTTGACTTAAAAAAACTTATACATTGTACATTTTAGAACGATGGGTGTATATAACAAAAATTATTTTAAAAAAATTAGATGTGAATCTAACTAATAGATATAACCTATATTTTGCTAACCAAATTCATGGTCAGCTTTTGATGCAAATACTGGAGGGAGTACCCAAGAGCATGACAAAGATGAGTTTTTTTTGTATAACACAGACAAACACAGGTGCTCATATATACACAGGTACACTCACCCCTATGAACACACACACGCACACCCTACCTCTATGAGCACATCCGAGAGACTCAACCGATCAACATATTATCTTAAGATTGAAGAAGTCACCAGAGGCACCTTGTAGTCGATGGAAACGTCTTCTCACACTAAAAAAGCATCGCCGAAATTCCTGAAATAAATAAATTCAGGAATATGCGAGCAGCAGGACTTGAACCTGATGGGCTGGAGATACTAATGTCCTAACCATCCGACCACAGCTTGGGTAGTGGCAAAGATGAGTTGGGGCGTAAATAAAATGGTGTTCATTGTGGTAAGTGGTAGATGGGAAACAAAAACCGAACAGTGCATACATGTATGGGACCACCTACAAATTAAGCCTCGATGCATGATTTACTGAAATAAAATTATTCGGATACATTGATGCCAACATGCTGGTGACATCCGTGACGAAAAGCAAGCAATCCCATCAGATATCCAGATCAGGTGCATATAACTTTCATTGTGCACTTAACAACAAACCTCATTTGGGGACGATTGTGAGAACCAACCCACGATGACAACTCGGCATTATCTTAAAGTGGCCGTTGCTGCGGTCCTTATGGTAACAATATATCTCAAGATGACCAACCCCGATCAGCTCAATTGTTTCCAGAGTGTAGTCTTGTAGCTTGCACAAAAATCGGTCTGACCGCTTGTAGAGGTGAGGGAATTCGAAGCCACCGAACTCCCGGGGCTTCTCCACCCACAAACTACTGTACGTCCAACTATCACCTCCAGTCCCACATTTCAGTTTTTCCCAGGCGTCGCACCAGCCTGCATGGAGAGGGAACGGCATGTCGGCCTTGTCGTCCCAGCTCATGTCGCCACCGAACACAACGTTGTCCCCGCTGCTCAGCGCAGAGACGGCGTGCTTGGCCTGCATGTACCGATCCCTGAGGTGCATCGACGCCGGTGGCATGGGGCACTCGAGCTGCGTAGTGGCGATGCGGATCGGCTTCATTGATCCAGGGGTAATATCGGCCTCTAGGTAGCACTTGCCAGTCGGGGAAGTGCCAAACTTCCAGCGCGCGTAGCTCTCCATTGGAAGCTTGCTCAACTGCAAGAAGAACTTCTGCGTTAATTCACCGCATCAGACAAATTTCTTGGACCGGGAACTAAAAGTTTCCGACGTATTGTACCATTAGGCAGAAGTGATGGTTCACCGTTTGTTTTTCCGGGGGCACTGGTGAGCAGTGGTAGTCGTCCCACCATGGGAAGCTTTCGAAGATCAAGTGGATGTAGGGCGTGATTTCCTGGGCATCGATCCCAAGAACAGTTAGATGGTTGATGGATGAGAATTGATTTAAGCTGGCTAATCAGTAGCGATGACCTGAGTTTTTTTTTTTTACCTGGAAGAAGATTACGTCCGGCGAATGTTGCCGAACGAGGTCACCGATCACCTTCATCCGCTCGTAGACGACAACGTCGTCGCGGGACCAGACGTTGTAGGTCATGAACTTGATCTGCTTCTCACCGTCCTACATTACAAAAACGCAGGTATGATCAAGAAGTCGACCTTCGTGGAACAGCTAGAACGGTGAAACAGGTCTCAGTCGACCTAGTTAACATTTCAGCAACAAATGCCATAGTTTGAAAGTAAGATCAAACTAAGTACAGTCAGCAACAACAAATGTAGGATGAAGATCGTAGCACCAGATCGAGTACCATTTTTCCTTGGCGATACAGCTACTGTATTTGGCTTCTCTACGCACGGTTCTTATCCTTTGGAGTACTAGTATTATCGTATATATAGTCGTGTGCTGGTTCAGGCTTAATGGCATCGTGAGAAACGAAGTGGCGTAGGCCGCATAACCAAAGAAAAGTCATGGAGACGGAACACGAAAGGATGTATTGACTGCCACCAACCGATCGATGATTGAATTAATACACGCACTAGGAATACTACCTGTCGTTTGAGCTTCAACAGAAGTAGTACAGCGCTATGATGCTGTCACGTACGCATGGAAGCATGAGAGATGGGTGACTAAACAACTTTGGAGGTGCACCATTCATGTATGTCAACGTGTTGTAAATAAGTGTATTACACCACGCGTGTTATATATAACTAAGCAGTATTTGTATCTATTTTGGGGTAGATATATAATAGAAAGGAGACTTATTCTACGCATTACATTTTGAAGATTGATAACCTTAGTCAGTTAGATCACTTTGTTAAGGGGAGGCTGCTGCTATGCAACAATAATGTAGACACCCCAGTGACCCCACTAAAGTGTTGTTTGTGGATTGAGGGCATCCTTCATTCAGGTTGAACTTCCATCGTCATGAGCAGACTGCTTGGTAATTAAATGGATTATTTGCAAAAAATAATATGGTTTAGAGAGATCACATCTTGCCCTATTTATTTATTGTCATCGACAACGTCCTCCAATAATTAATCATAAAATCTTCTTCCTGTACTCTTCTAGGACAACATATGTGGTCTTTCCTATCCGCCATTGTCCTTCCGTATCAATGACACATACTACCTCCGTCCTGGTTTATTGGTCCCCATAGTATTTTGTGCCCAACTTTGACCATCGATTTGACTTAGTAAATAATAATACATGTTAGCACAAATTATATCCCTGGATTCGTATTTGAACATAGTTTTGAGAGATATTATTTTTGTTACATGCTTTAACATTTTTTAGTTAAATCTAAGGTCAAAATTTTGCACAAAATACTAAAGAGACTAATAAACCAGGACGGAGGTAGTACTACAATGGAGTTAATTGCATGTTGGTACCACACTTCAGCACCTACTCACGGATTGGTACCACTACTCAAAAGTTTTGCAGTTCAGTACCAACCCAGGGCCTAAGTGATGCAAAACGGGCTAAGGTGTGTATAAACGCGTATTGACCGCATATCCGACAGGTCGGTCCCACCTATCAGGCGACACGCTGGCCGAATCGGCGCGTGGACGGCTCGCTGACTTGGACGAGTCCGACCTAACGGGCTAGGTCGAACCGATCCACCGGTTTGAACCCTAACTCTCGTTCCCCTCTCCCTCTCCTCCCCGTGCTCCTCTCTGGCAATGGCGACGGCGAATCCAGGCGGCGGTGGTGTGTGTGGCGGCTCGAGCAGCGGTGGAGGTGTGGTCGGGTACCGAGATCTTCCTGGCCTCTGGGCCGATGCGCACGCAGGACTGGCTGAGGGCGACGGCGACAGTTCGTCGTACTACTCGAGCGGCGAGGAAGAAATGGAGGAGGCCACGCTGACGATGAAGCAGCGCCAGCCGATAGCAGAGATCTGGGTGGCCAACCCTTTCACGAGCCATCACTGGACCCATGGATGTGGTGGAGTGCTGTAAGTCCTCCTCCCTCTCCTCTCTTCTTTCTTCTAATTTCGGGGCTAGGGTTAGTGTTACTGAAAAATGTCGAAATTTACTGCCACTTGTAGTGTGGATGATGCTATTTTGGATGTTAGGGTTCACTTTGATGCCCAACATAATTTGGACAGGAAGATATGCAGTTCTGATGTCACTTTTCTGAATTTTTATGCACTATTGCATACACAAGGATTTACATTCTCTGATGAATTGTATCACATGGAGAACACATGCATAGGAGAGAAGAGAGAGCATGGCCTAGACTTGATTGACACAAACATTAAATTGCAGCAACTAAAGAAGCAGCATGAGCATACTTTAGTTCTGAACCTGTTACTTAGAGCAACAGCCACTAACAGTGCTGCAAGTCACAGAAATGTTGAACTACAAACCATTATTTATGAACCACCAGTTGTGTATGATCTCAGTGAGCCAAATGTGCTTGCTATTGATGACCAAGGGGTAGTTTTTCATAGTCAGTGCAGCAGCAGTAGCAATGTTGAAGCTACTGGTTTTTGCACACAAGAGAGCAAAAACCTAGGTAAACAAAAGCTGAAAGTTGTGATGGAGGAGGGATATTACAGTAGTGATGATGCAGAAGGGGCATATGATAGTGATAACTACATGGAGAAGTACAAGATTTCTCAAGACACAGAGATAATAGATGGAAAGAGATAAGCAGATGAGGAACAACTAGCAGATGATGAAGATGAATATTCAGATGATGAGTCAGAAGAGGAGGAACAACTGCATTATGAGGGTGACACTGAGGTTGAGGATCTGTTTGAAATGGAGGAGAGGGAGGAGGAAGAGAGGGGGATGAAGAGAGGGAGGAGAGTGTGAATGTGGAGGTAGCTCAACGCAGAAGCTGCCAGTTAGGAGGTGCCCAACCACTAGAACACATTCTAGTGTTGTAAAGGAGTTGAAGCCAGATTTCACTCCTTCATCAGATGAAGAAGAAACTGGTTGGCTACTGGATAGTGAAGATGATGGGCATGAGCCACTAGCATTTGTCCTAACGAACTGCGAGAAGTTTAGGGCACAAAAAAGAAAACCTAGGATATGGTTCAATGACAAAATGGAGCAACCACACCAGCAATTATGTAAGTACATGTGCTTCACAAAGCAGCAGCAATTCAGAGATGCTCTGTTAAGCTTGCACATTTCACATTCAAGAGATTTCAGATATCATTGAAACTCTGACCAAAGGATCATTGCATGTTGCAAAAATGAGCACTGTTAGTTCTACATTGTTGCTGCTGTGATCAAAGGTGAAAATACTTTTGCTATAAAAAATGAGGCTGGAGCACACTTGCCCTACCACTATAGAGTCATCAAGGGTTAGTGCAAAGTGGCTTGCAAAGACCTATGAGTCATTGTTCAGGTCTGATCCAACCACTAGCACACAAACTCTGATTGATGCCTGCCAAGAGAAGTATGGTGTTGAGGTTCCTAAGCACATGGCCTATAGGGCCAAAAACCTTGTTGTGGAAGCTGTCTTAGGAGAGCACACGAAGCAATATCCCAGGCTAAGGGACTATGCAGAAACCATCATGTAGACAAACCCTGGAAGCAGGGTTGTAGTTACAACTCTAGTTCCTAAAGCAACAAAAAAAATACCACATCTAGGGCCAAGGTTTCATGCAATGTTTTTCTGCTTAAATGGAGCAAGGGAGGGATTTCTCAATGGATGCAGACCTTTCATTGGTTAGTTAGTTGTTTCTTTGCTTTATTTACTATAACACACATCAACTTGTACATGATTACACCTTGCTTTAGTTTCTTTGCTATGTACTGACTTAATTGGTTCTTTCTTTGCAAAAACAGGTGTTGATGGATGCTTTATGAAGCTCACCACTGGTGCACAGATCCTTGCTGCCACTGGCAGAGATGGCAAGAACAACACTTTTCCAATTGCATTTGCTATCGTTGGTCAGGAGGATACAACAAATTGGTGTTGGTTTCTGTACCAACTGAAGATATGTCTAGGAGGAGAAGTTGGCCAATCTGGTCCTTATACAATCATGTCTGATAGACAGAAGGTAAGTACATAGTTTGCTGTGTGATTTCAGTAGCATAGTTTGATGTGTATATTTAAATATATTTGTAGTCAGTAGCTTAGTTTGTTGTGTAATTTCAACAGGGGCTACTAAATGCAGTGAATAGAGTATTTCCAAACTTCCACCGGAGATATTGTCTTAGACATTTGTATGCAAATTTCCAGAATGCTGGTTTTAGGGGGAAGATCTAAAGAAATGCATGGATAATGCCAGTTATGCTTACAATGAATATAAGTTTAATATTGCTATGAATGATTTGAGAAATGAGTGTGAGGATGCTTGGATCTAGCTTAATGGAATTCCTAAGAAAACATGGGCTAGACATGCTTTTGACACTAACTGCAAGACAAATTTGGTTGTTAACAACATATCTGAGGTGTTCAACAAGTATATCCTTGATTTTAGGAAAAATCCTATTAGGACTATGGTTGATGTTATTAAGGACAAGCAAATGGTGAGGTGGCATAGGAATAGGGAGAAAGGAAAGGATGCTTTCTGGGAGATCACACCACATTATGCTGAGAAGCTAGAGCTGGAGGAGAGGGCCAGATACTGCAAACCCATTCAGGCTGGTGTTAATTTATGGCAAGTGACCAGTGGGCAGCAAACACCCTGTGAACTTGGATAATTATACACGTGGTTGCAGAAAATGGGACGTGAGTGGCATACCATGCAACCATGCAATTTCAGCAATTAACAAGGCTAAAAGGTTTCCAAAGGACTTTGTTTGTAAATTCTTCAAAAAAACCTTTTTATCTAGTAGCATATGAACCTATGATCTTTCCTGTACCTAGTGAACGTGACTGGATAAGGACACCTTGACCAGACATAGAGCCACCCAAATTTCATGTTAGGAGAGGAAGAAAGAAAGAGAAGAGGATCAAGGGCAGGTTTGAAGTGCCAATGCCAAAGGACAGCAGTAGAATGGCCACAATAACATGCTCTAATTGTGGGCTCCAAGGCCATAGATACGCCAACTGCCTGAAACAACTGAAACTAGATTTGGCTATGAGGAAAAACAAGCATGTGGTAATACCAATCTCACTTCTTTTGTATTAGTTGACTAGTGCATTTGTAAATATTTTTATGTTGACTACTAATACCAATCTCACTTCTTTTTGCAAGACGCCTGCAAGATCACAGCAGCAACCTCCACCTGCAAGATCACATGCCCCACCTGCAAGAACACCTGCAAGATCAAAGCAGCAACCTCCACCTGCAAGATCACAGCCCCCACCTGCAAGATCACAGCAGCAGCCTGGTGCAAGGTCTGGTGCAAGATCACAACCATCAACTAGTGGTGCAAGGCCATTCACTGCCCCAAGATATGCAGCTCCATCTTCTCAACCAACAAGTCACACTAGTTGGATGACCTGGTTTTCTGCCAGTGGTAACAAATGAGTGTCATGAGTTGTTGTTTCTCTAAACAATGTCCTGAGTGTACTGAGATGATGATTATGTTTGAGTGCACTGAACAATGTATGTGTCATGAATGTCCTGAACAATGTTTTGCTATCAACTATCTTACGTGAGTTAATGTTAATGTTATTGGCTATGTTATGCTATCAATTTGGTAATGTTAATGTTTGATGATTACTGTTATATTAGCAATGTTAATGTTTGATGATGAGATTTGGTGATTAATGTTATTGGCAATGTTATCATTTGGGCAGTGTTAATGTTTTATGATTACTGTTATATTGGCAATGTTAATGTTTGATGATGAGATTTGATGATTAATGTTATTGGCAATGTTACCAACTGGGCAATGATGACCCACAAGTGTAGGGGTTCTATCGTAGTCCTTTCGATAAGTAAGAGTGTCGAACCCAACAAGGAGTGGAAGGAAATGATAAGTGGTTTTCAGTAAGGTTTTCTCTGCAAGCACTGAAATTGTAGGTGATAGATAGTTTTGTGATAAGATAAATAGTAACAAGTAACAAGTAAATAAAGTAAATAAAGTGCAGCAAGGTGGCCCAATCCTTTATGTAGCAAAGGATAAGCCTGGACAATTTCTAATAATGAGAAAGGAGCTCCCGAGGACACATGGGAATTATCGTCAAGCTAGTTTTCATCACGCTCATATGATTCGCGTTCGGTACTTTGATAATTTGATATGTGGGTGGACCGGTGCTTGGGTACTGCCCTTACTTGGACAAGCATCCCACTTATGATTAACCCCTATTGCAAGCGTCCGCAACTACAACAGAAGTATTAAGGTAAACCTAACCACATCATTAAACATATGGATCCAAATCAGCCCCTAACGAAGCAACGCATAAACTAGGGTTTAAGCTTCTATCACTCTAGCAACCCATCATCTACTTATTACTTACCTATGCCTTCCTCTAGGCCCAAATAATGGTGAAGTGTCATGTAGTCGACGTTCACATAACACCACTAGAGGAAAAGACAACATACATCTCATCAAAATATCGACCGAATACCAAATTCACATGACTACTAATAGCAAGACTTCACCCATGTCCTCAGGAACAAACATAACTACTCACGAAGCATATTCATGTTCATAATCAGAGGGGTAATAATATGCATTAAGGATCTGAATATATGATCTTCCACCTAGTAAACCAATTAGCATGAACTACAAGGAGTAATCAACACTACTAGCAACCCACAGGTACCAATTGGTGGTTTTGATACAAGATTGGATACAAGAGATGAACTAGGGTTTTGAGAGGAGATGGTGTTGGTGAAGATGTTGATGGAGATTGACCCGCTCCCGATGAGAGGATCGTTGGTGATGACATTGGTGATGATTTCCCCCTCCCGGAGGGAACTGTCCCCGGCAGAACAGCTCCGCCAGAGCCCTAGATTGTTTCCACCAAGGTTCCACCTCGTGGCGGCGGAGTTTCGTCCCGTAAGCTTGCCCATGATTTTTCCAGGGTAAAAGCCCTCGCATAGCAGAAGATGGACACCGGAGGGCCAACATTGGGCCCAGGAGACAGGGGGTGCGCCCCCACCCTCCTGGATAGGGTGTGGGCCCCCCGGTGTACTTCTTCCACTCAATAATTCTTATTAATTCCAAAAAGAGGTTTCTGGCGTTTCAGGATTTTTGGAGCAGTGCAGAATAGGTTTCCAATGTTTTAATAAGATATAATGTGTAATAACAGCCCATAATGCAATAAATATTGATATAAAAGCATGATGCAAAATGGACGTATCAGGCAATGTTAATGTTTGATGGTGAGATTTGATGATTAATGTTAATGTTTAGGTTCTAGGGGTTGTCGGCATCGACGGAGCCAATTTGACCTTGGTGTTAGGTTCTAGGGTTGTCGGCATCGACGGAGCCAATTTGACCTTAGGGTTAGGTTCTAGGGGTTGTCGGCATCGACAAAGCCAATTTGACCTTGGGGTTAGGTTCTAGGGGTTATTGGCATTGACGGAGCCAATTTGACCTTGGGTTTAGGTTCTAGGGGTTCTCAGCATCGACGGAGCCAATTTGAG
>NC_041385.1:793790902-793795308 GCF_002162155.2 Triticum dicoccoides | reverse complement strand
GGGTTTAGGTTCTAGGGGTTCTCGGCATTGACGGAGCCAATTTGACCTTGGGTTTAGGTTCTAGGTGTTCTCGGCATCGACAGAGCCAATTTGACCTAGGGTTAGGTTCTAGGGGTTCTCGGCATCGATAGAGCCAATTTGACCTAGGGTTAGGTTCTAGGGGTTCTCAGCATCGACAAAGCCAATATATCACTTATCATATAACTTATAACATATATCACTTATCATATAACTTGATGTAGCAAAGACCATCATAGAGAGCTTGAAGCACCATAATTAAAAGATTCTTACATAACATAGTGGAGTTCAACCTAAGTTCACAACTAAACATAATTAATATGTTGTTACACAACATACTAGAGTTCAACTTAGTAAACTGAACAACACCATACATCACAAAAGGTCAACTACTTATGCTCCTTCTTCATCTTCATCTAGATCTTGATCTTCATATTGTTCAATCAGCCAAGATGGCCTGGATCCCCTTCAGCTTCTGCTTATTCTTCTCCTCTGCCTTGAGAAAATCAGCAATCTGAAGTTTGAGCTGATCTCTGCCTGCAAAGAGGTTCTGATGAGCCTTCTTGAGATCATCCATGTGAATCTCAATCTGGTGATTCTCTTGGATTAACTTCTCATTAGACTTAGTGAGTTCATCAACCCTAAGCTACAACATCTTCATGGCATCATTTGGATGCTTGTGGATTAGCTTTTCCTTCTCTTTCAAATGGTTGAGCTTCAGGTTCTGGATGATAGTGCCTTGAGCCTTTGTGATGTTCATAAGCAGCTCATACTTCTATTGCGGCTTGAAGATCTCTGCATCTTTCTTCTCAATCTCTGTCCTCATATCAGAGACAACTGAGCTGCTAACCTCATTGTTCTTCATCTTGGACTGCAAGTAGCTGAAATCCATCATCCTATCCTCTTGAGCATTGAAAAGTTGATGCACATCTTCAACCAATTTGTCATAGTTGGCCTCCAGGTTATTTTTCTCTTCTGTCAGATGGTGAATAGTCAGTGAATTATCCAGATTATCCTATCACTCCTGCTGTCTGAATACAACTCCCATAGGTTCAACAGAGCATTCTGCATTGTAGGAGGTGATGACCCGCAAGTATACGAGATAGTTGTAGCCTCTTTCGATAAGTAAGAGTGTCGAACCCAACGAGGAGCTAAAGGTAGAACAAATACTCTCTCAAGTCCTATCGGCCACTGATACGACTCTACGCACGCTTGATGTTCGCTTTACCTAGAACAAGTATGAAACTAGAAGGACTTTGTAGGTGTTGTAGGATAGGTTTGCAAGATAATAAAGAACACGTAAATATAAACTAGGGGCTGTTTAGATAAAGCAGTAATAAAGTAAATATAGCGAGTGTGGAAAACTGGTGGTAGGAGTTGTGAAATTGTCCCTAAGCAATTGACTATGTTACTAGACCGGTAATCACTATTGCAATTCTATTTGAGGGAGAGGCATAAGCTAACATACTTTCTCTACTTGGATCATATGAACTTATGATTGGAACTCTAACAAGCATCCGCAACTACTAAAGATTCATTAAGGTAAAACCCAACCATATCATTAAATTATCAGGTCCCCTTTATCCCATATGCAAACAACCTACTTACTCGGGTCTGTGCTTCTGTCACTCACGCCACCCACCATAAGCAAATCATAAACATATTGCAAACCCTACAACGGGAATCCCTCACTCTTGCGCGACACAGAGGGCACAATAGGACAGCACCAATGATAAAACATGCAACTCAAACTAATCATAGCAATTCATCAATCACCGATAGGACAACGGAAATCTACTCAGAAATCATAGGATGGCAACACATCATTGGATAATAATATGCAGCATAAAGCACCATGTTTAAGTAGAGGGTACAGCGGGTTGCAGGAGAGTGGACCGCTGAATATAGATGGGGGAATGTGATGGAGATGTTGGTGAAGATGGCGGAGGTGTTGGTGAGGATCGTGGTGATGATGATGGCCCCCGGCAGCGCTCCAGCGTCACCGGAAGCAAGGGGGAGAGAGCCCCCCTTCTTCTCCTTCTTCTTCCTTGACCTCCTCCCTAGATGGGAGAAGGGTTTCCCCTCTGGTCCTTGGCTCCCATGGCGTGGGAGGGGCGAGAGCCCCTCCGAGATTGGATCTATCTCTCTATTTCTGCGTTCTCAGATTCTGCCCTTTCACTCTTTTTTTTATATCCGGAGATCCGTAACTCCGATTGGGGTGAATCTTTCGCCCAGATTTTTCTCATAAAATTAGCTTTCTTGCGACATAAGATGAGTGTCAACCACCTTACGGGTGGCCCAGGAGAGTGCCAGGCATGCCTAGGGGGGATGGGCGCGCCCCCCTATCTCTTGGCCACCCCGGACACCGTTTCGCGTTGATTCTTCCTCCAGAAAATCCCAAATATTCCAAAATAATTCTCCGTCTGTTTTTATCCCGTTTGGATTCCGTTTGATATTGGGTTTCTGCGAAACATAAAACATGCAACAAACAGGAACTGGCACTGGGCACTGGATCAATATGTTAGTCCCAAAAAATAGTATAAAAAGTTTCCAAAAGTATATGAAAGTTGAAGAATATTGCCATGGAACAATCAAAAATTATATATACGACGAAGACGTATCAGCATCCCCAAGCTTAATTCCTGCTCGTCCTCGAGTAGGTAAATGATAAAAAAGATAATTTTTGATGTGGAGTGCTACCTAGCATAATCTTGATCATAAGTCTAATCATGGCATCCAACTTGCTTGCTCATGAAGACCTAGGGCATTTGAGGAAGCCCATCGTTGGAATATACAAGCCAAGTTCTATAATGAAAATTCCCACTAGTATATGAAAGTGACAACATAGGAGACAATCTATATGAAGAACATGGTGCTACTTTGAAGCACAAGTGTGGAAAAAGGATAGTAACATTTCCCCTTTTCTTTTCTTTGTTTTTTTCTTTTTTTGGGTGGGCTTCTTTGGCCCCCTTTTTTATTTAGGCTTCTTTGGCCTTTCCTTTTTTTCTTTTTTTTCTTTTTCTTTTTTTTCATGGGGCAATGCTCTATAATGATGATCATCACACTTTTATGTACTTACAACTCGATACTACAACTCGATACTAGAACAAAGATATGACTCTATATAAATGCCTCCGATGGTGTACCGGGATGTGCATAGCAATGACATCAAAAAAACGGACAAGCCATGAAAACATCATGCTAGCTATCTTACGATCATGCAAAGCAATATGACAATGAATGCTCAAGTCATGAATATGATGATGATGGAAGTTGCATGCCAATATATCTCTGAATGGCTATGGAAATGCCATGATAGTTAGGTATGGTGGCTGTTTTGAGGAAGATATAAGGAGGCTTATGTGTGATAGAGCGTATCGTATCACGGGGTTTGGATGCACCGGCTAAGTTTGCACCAACTCTCGAGGTGAGAAAGGGCAATGCATGTTACCGAAGAGGCTAACAATGATGGAAAGGTAAAAGTGTGTATAATCCATGGACTCACATTAGTCAGAAAGAACTCATATACTTATTGCAAAAGTTTATTAGCCCTCGAAGCAAAGTACTACTACGCAAGCCCCTAGGGGGAGATTGGTAGGAAAAGACCATCGCTCGTCCCCAACCGCCACTCATAAGGAAGACAATCAAAGAAACACCCCATGCTTCAAATTTGTCACACAACGGTTACCATACACTACTAGGGAAAAGCCTATACACAGAGGTATAGCAGTAGCGCTGGTTAAAATAGGGCGCTACTGCTAATTTGTAGTAGCGCGTTCATGAAAAGCGCACTATAGCTCAAACATTAGCAGTAGCGCATGTTCAGAAACAAGCGCTACCACTATTATTCCCACGGCTTAGCCGATAGGCTACACATAGTAGTAGCGATCCATATTGAACCGCGCTACCGCTACGTCCTTTGTAGCAACGTGTTTTCTTCTAAACTCGCTACTGCTAAAGGATATAAAATTAAATGGAAAGCAAATAGAAAGGTAATTGAAAATGAAAGAAATCGAATAAGGTGAAAGGAAAAAATAAAATGTGAAGAAAAATAAATGAAAAAGGGGAAAAAGAGAAAGTAGTAGCAGTAGCGTGTATACCAGAATGCGCTATAGCTAACTTAGCAGTAGCGCGCTTTCTTGAACGCGCTACTGCTACTTCTGAATTAACCACCCACCGGCTCAATATTTTGCTAGGTCCTCCATTCCCCCCTTTCCCCTACTCCTCTGTCGCCGCCGCCCGAGCCTGCCCTCACCGCCGCCTCCCGCCCTCAACCTCAACGCCGCCGCCTGCCGCCGCTCTCGACCTCACCTTCGCCGCCCTCAACCTCATCGTCGCCGCCGTCGACCTCACCGCCACCGCCCGAGCCCGCCCAGCACCGCCGCCTC